>NW_018127900.1:2733321-2785061 GCF_001952655.1 Monopterus albus
AAGCCCAGCCAAGACAGTGTCCAGAGATGCTGTTTTTCTTCTGCAGTATGCTAGCTGGACACCTGAGGACTCTGTGCTGGACTGTCAAGGGCCTGGACCTCATAAACACACCGCTGCCAGGTATGTTTAAGGGATAGTGTTCATCTTTTACTGGTGTTAACTCATTTAATTGGTTAAAGCTTGTTTTTTGTGGAAACTTGGCAAGGTTTTTATTTGAAAGGTTGCTTGGAAATTAACATTTTATTTGATAGTTTAAAAAAGTATGCTTTTTTTTTTAAAGCAAAGTGCTAGAATAGCACATGCATTCATGCCACATTAAAGCAAAATGAATCCTGTTCTTCGTCTCCTATATTTGTTTCACCCGAATTCATTTGCAGTGACCTGCTAAACCACCTACCAATGATAAATATAAAGAATGACATTTTAATGAACCATGAAGACTCCTCATAATAACCTTTCGTGGAACTACTGCTTTCAGTTTCATGTTTTCCTGCTGCAGATGTAGACTTTGTAACTCAGATGCATGCCCATCTGTGTGACACAGCAAGAAAGAAGAAACAGCACTATGGTGAGCTCACCCTAACACACTGCCACCTGCACACAAACAAAGATCTTCTATTTATTTGTGTCAACTTTAAAAGTTTGACTTTTCCCACTGATTCATTATGTGTCGTAACAAGTCGGCACAGATTCGAGAACAAATATGGAGCGTTCCCCCAACTCACATCACATGCTCTTATTCTTCTCTTCTTAAAAACATGACAATAAGAACCCACCCAGATGACATCCTTGTTTAATATGCAGTAGAAAAATTCCATCGCTCCCACTGGCAACGGTTTTTTCTGTTATCCCGACCTGGTTTTTCTATATTGGATATCTGTCTTTTCTTATGATTCATGCGTGCCTATGTGCCATATCTCACAGAGAGCTGCTCAGAGGAGGCTGTACACACTGCAGTTAGAACACTAATAGACCTGGGGGTGAGTGACAACCTCTGTGTGGGTGTGTGTATGTCTCTAAATCTATCTGCAGAGGATTAAAGCCTGATTCAGAAAGTTTAGGCACAACCCAACTCCCAAAAACCTCAGTTCTAACATTCTCATCTGTTCCCAGATGAGCCTGAAGACAACCCAAATTACTAACAATCAACAATCATTGGCAGCGTTTTTCAGTTCCAACAGAAAGCCAACCAGATTTTGATGCAACAAGAAAGAAACTTTAACCAGCCATACTCAGTTATGTTTAAGGCAGGAATGTCGTCTACAAAGAGAATTACCTGGGTCACCAGTGATTTAAAATTGGTAGTCCAGGCAGGTTAAAGTCTCTTAACTGTGGCTCAGCTGGGATCAGTGGTTGTGTATAATTTTGATGTGCATGTACTTGACACTCCCAAGTGCACAAAATTTCTGAGGCAAATATTCTACTTTTTACTTCACAGTTTTTAGTATTTTGACACTGAAGTATGAGTAATTGTACTGAAAGAAATGGTACTTGGTATATTGGTAGAGTTAACTTATTTTTGATTATGCCTCATTTTTCTTCCTGTTATGAGGTGAACTGATATGAAAACACTATTTGGCACAGTGAACTGGGGCTTAAACAGAAACTTCGATGAGACCAGATAAAGGCTTTATATTTCTTGTGATGGCTTATCAAGCTATGGCAACTTTCAAGTCTGTGAAAGTTGTTTTGTCTTGCAGATAGGAATATAAGCTCTTCTTATCTGCAGTGACTCTGCAAACAACAGCAAGGAATAATGAGAAGGAAAAGGGCAACCTAACCAAACTTAAAAGCTGAGAAGAGCTGGACAGAAAAACACCTGTTTGCGGTCAGAAAAATGAGAAGAAAGCAGCCCACTCATAACTTTCATGCAGACTTTATGCATCAATATTTAAATCAGTGTTTCTGGTCTGGCAGATCACCACTCAGCCTTTCAGCTTAGTAAAGTAGACGGTATCTGCGCCTATCAGTCTGTCGGTTGGGAATCGCTGCCTTTTAAAAATAGAGCATCATTGACCTATATATCTGCAAAGATCTCAAGAGGCAATTATTAACTTTCTTTTCCAGGTTATCAGTCAGACATGGTCACTGTCTTGCTTGTCTTTAGGATTTGACAGCTAATTCCACTCCTTAATGTCAAGATGGCTTGGTTTTAAAGATCTGTTTAAATTAAAGGGGAATATGCTCTAATTATGAATATCTTCTAATGATTATACAACAACGAAACAAAAGAAAGGACAGAACAGTCTGAAGTTTGGTTCTTCCATTTCGCCTCATTATTTCAGACCTTGGTGCCTTAATAAGGTGGTTGTGTTATTTATGTAACATCCTTTGTTTTTCTTGTGTTCATGTTTTGAAGGGTGTTTTTTTTTTAATCTCATTACTTATTTTGCCTTGTGCACAAAGCACAGCGCTAAAGATAAGGCAAACCAAGCCCTCACAGCATCCAAATAAAAGTTACTGGATTAAAATTGTCGTAGCTGCGGGTGTCCTGACAGTGCTGTTTATTTTCAATGTAGGTCCTTTCAGAGCAGCACCAGAAGGAAGGCGTCTTCCTGGGAGTCAGTCTTTTGTTCCAGTTGTCAGAAAACAGGCAGAAACTCCACTGCTTCATCTCGCAGTACATCTACAATTAATGTGTTTAACGGAGCAGCATGACTCAGTGCCTTGACATAGTTCTTTTTTGTTGTTGTCAAATGTGACCTCATCCTCTTCGTTTCAGAGAAATTGTGTACAAAAAGATGCATGCTGAGTCGGGACGTTGGTGCATTTAGGTTAATTATGTCTTGATTTTTCAGTGATGAGAAATTTAAGTTTGTCTTTGGTAATAGCATTAGCATAAAGCTGCAGGAGATGAGGATTATGAAGTCTCTAATCAGTTGTGAGGACTCACTGGAAGATGCTGCTGTTCATGTTTCAGCCATGTCTGTTGTAATGAAGGCTGTGGAAGTTTAATTTACTGCATGTTAAAATGTTTTAGTTCAACTTTTTTCTAAGTAAATGTTCATATTGACAATAAATGTTCGTATTTCATCACATGCACAGAGTATGATTCGTGTAAAAAAACAAATCTTTTACAGTAGAATTTCCTACAAATATAATTTCCTCCAAATCATTGAGTTGCTCTACCTGTGTATGTCATCCTGTGATGACTCAGACCTGACGAGAGCCTGTTTGACGTAGATCTTTTGATAGTGAGACCCATAGACAAAATCGATGCCTCGCTTTGAACAAGACAAAGGGCTTTTTCTGGCAGGCATTATGTTTTAGAGTTTACCGCTGACTGTACAGCCAAGACTCGGCATCTGTTTTCCCTCCTATACCAAGAAGAACCAGACCTGCAAGTGATCCGGTCTAAATGACTGTGAACCTTTACTGCCACCTAATGTTGAACTGAAAGTACTATTGAATGTTGCTTTCTTGGATACTAAATGCAGTTTACTAAAGTTGTGCGTCTTACAACTTGCAGTATTGCACTCATAAATTCCCCGTTTTCAGTTTATTAGATACACCTAGCTGCAACTAATGCGATTTAATACAGGCGTCTACAATAAATCCTGCCCTCGTGAAGTGTGTTCAGTCTTTGTGGTGCTGCTGTACCTCATTATATTATACTGTGACATGCTTCTAATATTTTGTCAGCTGCTCAGCAGTGAGGCTGTGCTAAATAACAAACAGCTCTATGTAATGCAGCACAAACTACAGTACAGCTTTCAAAATGGCCATACAGTTGGATCAACACTTCTTTAAAACAGGTTCAACAAACTGAACTGAGTCACAAAGATAAAATCTGAAAGATCGTGTTAGACTTGATTAGTTTTATTTAGCTGTACCTGATGAACTGGTGTGTTTAAGTGCATTTAATATGCCAGAACACTGAGCAAGATATTGAACCCAAAATTACTCCCAATCTGGTTTATGGAAAAGTGCAAGCTGATTTGTACAGAATAATTTACCAAGTGAATGTAATATGATGCCAAATTTTGAATCTAATCACACTCTGAGCCACACATATGTGGCTCACTGGCCAAACATAATTACCAGCTACAACACACTGCTACAAACAGAGTCCATTTAACCCTGCAATTTCTCCGTGGCTTTCTTTTTCAATGAAAAATATCCACTTCACTGATTTTCTTTTTTCCCTTCAGAGGAAGCAGGTACAGTACTACAAGCCCAGATCAAAATAATTACAATTTTTCTCCCAGGCAATGCAATGACAAATTGTGAATACAGCATATTTTTAATTTAATTAAATTCTCCCCTTCACCAATCTGCTTTTTTATGAGAAAGTTTTAAAAAGAATCATTCTGAATAATATATTTAAAAATACTTTGTTTTACATATTAAAAAACCAGGGGGTTCAGTTTGCGCTCTATAGCATGAGTGGGGGGTGGCTGCTGATAAGAGGGTATTTTTACAGCTGGTGATGACTGTGACTGAATAACCAACGACAAGCAGCAAACGCCATGTTGAGTCATGTAATTATATGGTTTCATTTTGTAGAAATACCACATTTTTCTTCCTCACAATTACTGTAGTAACGTGAATAAAACAGTTGTACATCTTTTTTTCCCCCACTTCCCGCTGGTATTCTCCCATTCTATTAGCTTTTTGGAAATAGAAAGTGTGAAGCAACAGATGAGCAGTGCAGTTAATTTAAGAGCTGATATTCCTTAATGGATTGTTGGTGTTTTCAGCCGTTTGTCTCCAGGTTTATACCACTCTGTTGATTATAGAGCCTAACTGGTCTATCTGGCACTCCACCACATCGCCTTTCTGAAATAAAAACAGTTAAACACTTCATTAAAACACAGCTTTACTCCTTTTTGAATTGTACTAAAATAGTGTGTTAGGGAGTAAACACTAACTGTGTACCATGTGATGTACAACTATAAGGTTCTTTTGAATAAATTAAAAGTGAAGGAAGTTGTGATTTTTTAAATCGGCTTTGTGCATGAAGTCACCTTGAGGAAGACGGGTGGCGTTCTGAACACACCCACACCTGGAGGAGTGCCAGTCAAGAACACGTCTCCTGGAGTTAAAGTCACAAACCTGACAGAGGAGAAAGACAACGGAATGAAAACATGAGCAGCAGCAAAGAGCACATTGCTGAGTGGAGACACCCTACGCAGAAAATCCATTTCGGCCATTTGTAATTGCGGTCTGATTTTTTTGTGCAGGTGAGGAGCATCTAAATGACCATGCCTCTCTTCTGGCAGCAGAATATGCACCTTATAGTGTTAATCCACAAATTGCTGAAAAACATACTGCTGGCTATGACAGACGGGTGTCAAAGCACAAAGTGCATCGCAGCTCACTGTGTGGGCGCAGTCCCCATGCTGACCCCTGTCCACTGACTAAAGTGCCTACAGTGTGCATGTGAGAATCAAAACTGGACTATGGAGCAATGAAAGAAGGTGGCCTGGTCTCATAAATCATGTTTCCTTTTACATCCCATGGACAGCCGGCTACGTGTGCGTCATTTACCTGAGGAAGAGAAGTCACCAGGATGCAGGCTGGTGGAGACAGTGTGATGCCCTGGGCAATGTTCTGCTGGGAAACCTTGGGCCCCGCCATTCATGAGGATGTTACTTTGACACGTACCACCTACCTAGATGATGCAGACCAAGTACACCCATTCATGGCAATGGTATTCCCTAATGGCGGTGGCCTCGTTCACAGTGCAAAAACTGTTCAGGAACAGTATGAGTAACATGACCAAGGGTTCAAAGTGTTGCCTTGGCCTCTACATTCCCCAGATCTCAAGCCAATCAAGCATCTGTGGGATGCACTGGAAAAACATGTCTGATCCATGGAGACCTCACTTTGCAACCTACAGTACTTGAAAGTTTTGCTCCTAATGTCTTTGAGTCAGATACCAGAGGACACCTTTAGAGGTCTAGTGGAGTTCATGGTTTGGCAGGTAGAGCGCGTCATCTAACCGGAGGGTTGGCGGCTCGATTCCTGGCTTCTCCAGTCCACTTGTCACAAAGTGCCCTTGCACAAGACACTGAACCCCAAGTTGCTCCCGGTGACTGACCCATCAGTGTGTGTGTGTGTGTGTGTGAATGGTTCAATGGGCAAAATAGTGTAAAAGCACTCTTAAGTATGCAAACTGCATATAAAAGTCCATTTACTATTCATGCATTGATGGGTCAGCTGTTTTGGCTGCACACAATATTAAGCAGGTGACTAATATTGTGGCTGACTGATGTATACAGATCCTGTGAAAGGTGCCATAGGCTGCCATTATTACAGAGCAACACAGGCATTGTCACTGATAAGTCAAACGAGGGCAAGAGAGGCCTTTCTCAAATCAGATGAGAGAACGCTCCAGTTGGTCCTGGAGCTTTAGGGCAAAAAGTGTGCCAGCCATGGTGAATAGGTCTTAGCTGAAGCATGTAATGTCAGCTTGGAGTCGGATACGAATGGAGGCCATTTGCTCACACAGTGCTGCTTTTGTACATTACTTTCTGACATGATTTGCATAATTTCTTAAATGGAAATGCTGCACTCTCAGCTCAAGTTACTGAAGCAGGAAAAAAGTTTGTATTATATAAATCAGTACTTAAAACACACAAAGTCTCATGTACAGATGGCATCATCGTGAGCAGTGTGTAGACCTACTTTGAGACCCAGGCGACCAGCGTTGCCGTCTTGAAGATCATCTGATCAGTGTTGCTGCTCTGAACTGTCTCTCCATTAACCAAGCAACGAATGCCCAAGTTGTGAGGATCTGGAGGGAGAAAGATACAAAAAGCAGGACAGCTGATATTCTTTTTGCTTGCGACTTAGACTTAGTACTGCTAATACAATCCAAACAAGATCAAAGATTTTTTATAGTCAATTCCCTATATGTGCAGGACATACAGAAAAATCAAAATACCGGTACTATTTCTCTCACCTAATGTTGAACATGCAAACTAAAATAGAATAAAAAGTAGAATAAACAGAATATGAAAACTGAATTCAAGTAATAGGATAAACTAAATGGTACAACTTAATAGACTATGATGAAACTGAAAGCCATGTAAAAACAGTGACAGTAGTGCAAATAATAAGAAGATTATTATTACAAAGAAGAAAATGATAAATATATGTGCCAACAAGCAGACTGGTAAATCCGCATTAACAACTTAAAAGTAGCAGCCAAGTTGACCAAGTCAGTTAAAGAAACCACACTTTTCACAGGATTTCAGCTTGTTAACTCAGTGATGCTGCAGACGTACAAATCACAGATAATTACACGATTCACCAGACCGTCTTTAATTCCCCCTTTCTGTCTCACCCTCCTCGCCGTTTTCTCATTCCCTCTCACCTTGCACAGCATCGGTAGTTACTAAGGCAGGGCCAAGAGGACAGAAGCTGTCAAACGTTTTTCCCAGCAGCCACTGATTCCCATTGCGCTTCATCTGCCAGTCACGCGCACTGAAGTCATTGGCCACAGTGAATCCGGCCACGTAGGAAAGGGCGTCTTCCTCCTAAACAAGTAAAAATAGTCTGAACAGATGCATCCTCAGTGTCAGAGTGACCAAAGGAGATGTGATGCTCACCTTGATATGTTTTCCTCTTCGTCCAATCACAAAGGCCAGCTCCACCTCCCAGTCCACCTCCTTCACCCACACAACAGATGAATACAAAGGAAATGCAGCATCAAAAAGCACCAGAGCTGTGTCCCAATTCCAACCACACTAATTCTCCACAGGCTTTAGTGTGTGTGTGCTGAGTTCACAAAATGATAAATACAACTGTATTTTTCAAAATGCTTAATTTGTGAGACATTATTGCCCCACACTGTAATACACAAAGGAAATGGAGACGTCATCATAATGTTCTTAAGGGGGGGATGATGTTAAATGTATTGTTGCTGTTTAACTGACATCCAGCACCATGTATATTGTATCATCTCCTGTTAAACAGTAGGATAGGTTGATTCTGAGTCCATTAACTACAAAACAGTGTACTATAAAAAGTGTGTGCACATTATATCCTGGCCATAAAAAGGGTTTTATTTTGGTGCACATAACTTCAGGGATAATCTTGACTAAACTTGCCTTTACTCTTATTTCAAGACAAAACGCTACAAGGACTCCTCTTTTGTATAAGGTTTGCAATTTAATAAAACTCAATTCAGTTTTATTTGTATAGCACCAAATCACAACAAAAGTTGTCTCAGCACACTTTAGAAAGTATAGTCTAGACCTTACTATTATTATTAATTTTTTTATTATGATTATTATTATTATAGAGAAAAAAACAACAATAAATCCCCCTTGTTTATAGCACTAAAATCTTCTATTAGGTATTTTATTTTCTTGGGCCAAGTTTCTCAAAATTTTCTACAACTATAACAAAACAGTCTTTTCATTTGCTCAGACACTATTAAGCACAATTATTTATATACACTACAATATAAGCACATTTCTCCTTGTTTTTAAGTATATATTGTATTCACTGTTTATTTTATCTCACTCTTTCGCTTTTCCTTCCTGTAAAGCACAGTATAACTTCTGCATTTATCTAAGAGGCAATGTTTGCTAGCTTGCTCTCACTTGACTCTCTGAGGGCAGAGTAATGTCGTCGTACGGCCCTGTGATGGCGCTGGGGAACTTGTTGAAGATGACCGGTTCATTGGGGATCGGGACGTTCTGCTCCAAACAGTGATCGCGGTAGTTTATACCCACGCACACGACCTTCTCCGGGGCCAACACAGGAGACAGCAGCCAGATGTCTGAATGCTCCACCACAGATTGACCACATGTCATGGCTCTGAGGAGGAAGTAGGCAAAGATGAGTTAAAAAGAACATGATGATTTGGGCTGAGGTTAACTGAAAGTAACATTGGGACAGCTGTGGATTGAATTAATGTGGGTATCTGAATAAAGTTAGTCACCATGATCCTATTCCATAACACATTCACAAAAATATACTAACATACTTTTCAGTAGCATAAGAACCATGTCAGGCCCAGGGGTAGAGGTGACCACCTACCCAGGGTCCAGACATGGCTCTTGTCTTGATTCATTTGGTTTTAGGTGCTGTTGGGATGTGTTTTCCCATTTCACTGGAGCAATGCCAGACCGTTACCCGGGGCAACACGCAGCACTCTCAAGGGAAGCAGCTTGCTGTGGGACACAGACCTCAACGACTTCAACTCCCAGCAGACAAAGCTGTTAGCCTCCCTGACTCTGTGGTTAAAGGCCATCTATTCACAATCATTTTCTCCTTCCCATAGAATTCTGGCCCAGTCTATTCAAATGGAATTTACCGATATCCATCTGTCACCATCAGTCATTCATTCAACACTTGGATTTTTGCAAAGAAAAGCCTGTAGATATAGCAAAATACTGGCTGACAAAATGACTCCCAGTCTCCAGAAGAGGAATATTGTAGCATGACAGTGAGCCAAAGCACACTGCCAAAATCAGGCAAGAGCTGCTGAAGAAGAAGAAAAAAAGTGAAAACTATGACCTGGCCAAGTACATCACCTGACTTGAATCCAATAAAACACAACACCTCCAGCAAAGAGCAGCTGAAACAGCGGAACATCTCCAAAAATCTGTGCCACACTGGTGTCCTCCATGCCGAGGACGATTAGGGCTATCATCAAAAAATAAAAGTGGACATACGAAGTTTTGAAACAATAAAAGATTTGAATCTCAGTAATGATAAAACCCTTTTTAATCATATAACATTTATGCAATATTGCACATGGGTGTACTGTGTGTTGCCCTCTGTGTTTGGTTTCATAGGTCAGTTTAGTTTGGTCAGTCAGCCTATTTAGTTTAGTCAGTAATACCTGTGTCTGTTTGGCTGACCTCTTTTATGAACCCAGAACTTTCTTGTCTACATCTTTTTTCCTTTTGAGTTAATTAAACCCTTTTTTTTTTTCTTAAACCTATGGCTCTTCTTGCCTAACAACTCAGTCCTTCACAGGAAGGGTCTTTTCTCATCATCTGTCAATGCAAAACGTATCTCAAACCAAGAAGCATTTAACTATCTACAGTCTGGGAGCTTAAGGTGACACTAAATTCTAATAAAATGAAACTTATTCTGTTTATAAAAGGTAAGTCTAATGGAACTAAAGTCTTAAGGCATTAGCAGCTTTTAACATTTAAGCTGAAGATGATTCCCTTTCATTTAAAGCTCATGTTGACAGTCTGGTCAGTCTGATTTAGAGTGAAACTGGGATTTTACTTTAGCAATAAACATCTTATTTTCATGCAAGAACATTCCTACCACTGATAGATTACTTGTGTACATGCAAACCTCTGCTGACTGTCTAAAACCTGCTGACACAGCAGGTGCCAGGTTAAAGCTCATCACTGTAAGGTCTATTAGACTTGGTTCAATGGCTGGATAACTCACTGGCTGTGGTTTGTATGGCCATTTTAAAGTTGTTGCCACCCTATCTGTGTCTGTTTTCCCCATTTGTGTCTTGATATATGATTTTAGATCCCAGAATTCTTTCCTGTTTGTGTCTTGAAATATGATTTTAGATCCCAGAATTCTTTCTTATACTCTGTCCCAAAAACTGGGAGTGAATTTGGAATGAATGCTTTGAGCTGTGCTACTAATGCTGCCTGGAATGAGCTACAAGAAACAAATAATGGTGGGTGAATTTAAAGCCACTAGAAAACTAGAACTGACTGAAAAGTGTACATGTTTTTCACTATACCTGTGTCTTTCTTATTTATTGAATCACTACTATTTTATTGTGACTGTGTTCTGAATTACTTCATTGATGCTCCTATCTTGTCCACATCTGTCTTGACAATGAGACTGAGAATCTCACCACTTAAACTAAATGAAATACATATAAAATATGAATGTAATCGGGTGTGTTTGACACCTCTGTGCACGCTCCAGACCCTGGTCTCCCATCTCCAGCAGTTCTCTCACTGTCGAGGGCATGGTGGGGTCAAACGCCTTCAGATCCACCACACCGAGCCCCTCGCCTAGTTCCACTCCCACTCTGATCCCACCTCTGTCACCATGGCGACAAAACTGCACCAGACGCATCGCTGCACCCCCCAGGCCTCGCCTCTGTGGATTTGTTGTTTGTTTTTGAGAGAATAAACTCCTGAAGGTGTGAAATGCTCGAAGAGGAAGTCTCATCTGTCGAAGAAAAGGTGATGAGGAAGGAAACCAGATCATAGGTGATTATCTCGCCCTCACCCCATTATTATTATTATTATTATTTGTTTTTTTAATTGCCAATAAGTCACACCTGGTACTTAACATGTCAAGACAAAGTCAGATTGCACTTGCAGCACCTACATATCAAAACATTTATGTGTTATTTCCTAGTTTGTTAGATACCAAACTTGATATAATCCCCAGGTTCATTTAGGAAATCCGTCGGTATTTCTCACTTAAACTGTTTGAAGGAAAACTCTTAAACTCAACCTGAAAACAAAACCTGCATGTGAACTGTACCTAAACTAGCTCGTTGAGAAAATGCTGTCAAAACAGGCCAGTTACAAAACAGGCTAAGTTGTGTGTCAGTAAGTCTGACACACAACTTACAATTCCTAATCGCGATAAGAAAAGCATGAACTAGGCTTCACGTCGTTGGTGACATCTTACCTGTAGCTCTAACTGTGTGAAACTGAGTTTTGCAGAAATATCTGTTTAGTCAAATGGAAAATCAGTATCACACTCTAACCTACTAATGTGTAACGAGGGGAACTGCTGCTTCTTTCTTGCCCTTTGCACATTTTCTTGTTAATACTTACTTCTCTCTTTCTCCATAGAAAACAGTTTTAAATACTTCCGGTTTGTGGTTGTAGTCCGTGAGGTCAGCCATGTAAAAAGCGAGATAAATGCTTCAACCCGCAATAACGGCAAAAAGTACTCATGTTTTTTTATTAAACCATGTATATGGATAACTAATATATCGTATAGATATTATTCATAATGCTGCTTTTAAATTCTTTGAATCCGGTTCAAAAACTACAATTCCCGGTTTCTCCACAAACCCGCCCTAAGTGCAATGGGAACTTTGCCACTTCTTTAACTTAAATCGATACTTAAGATTAGAAGATTAGATTTTTGATTAGAATTTTGATTCTAGACTTTATTTGTGTTAACTGAAACTAAGTATAACACAATGTTTCACTTGCAGTGGTGGAAGTAGTTCTTAAAAGCAACACAACAAAGTAAAAATACCATATTACAAATACAAGTCTTGGATTTTAAAGCGTAATGCCGTAGAATTGTAATTACTTTCCGTACGCGAGTATTTATTTTCCACTAGTGTTCATTTGGTGGCGTTGTTTAGGACCAAAGACGAAACTAAACTAGGGGAAAGGTGCGTTTTACGTCTAGAATAGTCGTAACTACGAGCTACGAGAAGCCCGTGAAGGCAGCACAGTACAACTTAATGTCTCACGTGAACAACGAAGGGGGGGAGGAGATCCGGGGTGTCATCTGTGGTCGGACGGCTCTTTCATCGTGCAGACAGCAGAAGGAGGACGACGACGACAATGGATACCTGGTGAGATGAACAACTGCTTGTGTTATTATGTAACCGACCGGTTTAATTTTGGTTAAGCAGTTTTAAACATGTGGCTTTGTGCGAAATAACAGTCGAGCAGACCTAGAGAGGGGTTTGCTGTTGTTCTTTAATAGTTTTCCCCACTGATGTATAACGTGGCGTTTAGTTCAGCTGGTGTAATCGTGTAATTAATCTGGGTTAGTTGTCCAAATCAGTAGCTGTTTCGTTCACATCTTTAAAGTAGGAAAATCTGATCCTTTCCATGTTGCAATAGAGGTAGATTGGTTTTCCAAGAAAGGGGCCAAATCTTTGTTTTGATTTCACTTTCAGTATAGCTGTACTTGTATTTAAGTGTCATGTGATGCCAGAAGTGTTTGACAAGTGTAAGAAAACGGTTACAAAGTCTAACAGAAAATGTTTGGGCACCTCTGGGCAAATAATATTCTGTTGATTTTTTTTGCAGTAAAAAGTAGTGAATTGCCCTGTAGACCCACCACCTGCAGGGAAAGGAATCAGACGGATGACGTCAGATCTACCATCCTAACTGTATTATAAATTCTCTATGCAGAGGAAACGGGGTTCCGGCTTCCTGCAGCAGCTATGCACTATACTTAAATATTGATTGTAATAAATATCTCAAAGGACAGATTTGTCTTTGAGCATTCTTCATAAAAGGACACCCAGGACTGGTTTAGTCCAACAGTACGATGTTATGTCGGATATCTGGGTGTGTTGATCCCTGGCAGCGTAGACTAGCTCTAGAAACGTGGAATGTCACCTCTCTGGTGACACCAGATACCAACTAGATATAGTTGGGCTTCTCTCCACACAAAAAAATCTGTCTCTGGAACAAAACTCCTGAAGAGGGATTGGACTCTATCCTTTTCTAGAGTTGCCCAGGGTGAGGGGCTCCAGGCGGGTGTGGGGATACTCACAAATCCCAGGCTGAGTCCTGCTGTGTTGGAGTTCTTTGAGGAACTCAAACTCATCTAACATGTTGTCCAAGGGGTGGAAGCCTCAGGGGAAACCCATATCATAGATTATAGAAGTAGTCAAAAACCTCCCTGGTGGCACGGCACCATGCTGAAGCCTTTGAAGCAGCCCTCACAGCCCCCCGACTCAAACATCAACCTGTGGGTTGATCTTAAACGTGCGTACAAAAAGCGTTTGCAAGCCATGCTGTCTGCTAAAGCCAAATACCAAATACTGACTTAATAGTGTCCAGAGTTTTCACATGACACAATTACTGTTTAACATTTTTTAAGTTAATGTAACAGTGCATTAGCATGTGGTGAAAGTATTATTCTAAAGTCTGTTTGCTATGAGCTTTGTATTTGCTTTTCACAAAAATCAAACTGTTGCATCATCACTTACTTCAAACTAAAGTGACTGCTGTTAAGTGCAAAGGTACCAAGTCTTGATTTTTACTGCAGTGAGACAAGAAGTGAACTTGTCTCATTCTGTTGCACTGTAACAAAGGTCCCACTCTGTTATCTTTAACCTGCATTATGAAACCTGAGAGTAAGTCTAGTTGCATCATTCAGTTTGAGATATGTTAGATTATCCATATCAGACGGTGCTGACACTGTACATACAAGAGGAGTTAACTTTGTGTTTTCTATTTGTGTTTCTTTGTCCAGTGTGCAGCCTGTTGAATGGACCACTGATGTCAAGAACCAGAAGTGAGTATTGCATGAAAGTACAGTATATTACCACCAAAATATCTGAGAGTGCACAAACAAAATTTTGAATGTTATTCGGGAAACGGCATGAGCAGCCTTGATCAGTATGAGAATCTCTGCTGCCTGCTCAAATCACACTCACAATTCTGCAATTCAATCCTCCCTCACACTCAAATCTGATCCTGCTCTTACAAATGCCACATTTGCTCTTTAGCTGCCAGGGTGTTTGTGCATCTTAACAAACGGTGGTGGTCAATGATGGTATTGTTGTCTTTGTAGCTTTGATGGCATCATCTTGGTGACCCAGAGCCATGACACCCTGCCCGATGAGCTCCAGTGCCTGAAAGCTCCTCTGCAGGACTACAGCTCCGTAAGTGTCTGTTCTTGCCTTTCTGTGGGCGGTGAGCTTCACAAACCTAAAAAAAAGATTGATTTTCCCTCCCAAATTTCATAATAAACTGAAATACACTTAGCTATCAAACACAGACTACTGTCAGTAATGGTGTTATCACGAATAAGGCAACATATTTTCTTGTAGGACATGAGCCATAAAGGATGGGGATGATTACATTAAAGGATCAGACAGCATCAGTCTTCTACTACTGTAAACCAAAATGAAGACAAGATTATGAAGTTTTTATACTCTCTGTTTTGCTTCTAAATCTCAGAGGAAGAGGTGATACGTCATGTTCTGTGGTGACACTGTTTCTAATGCTGCTTTCCTGTATGGTGGTACTTAACCTCCAGGTGGACAGCGGTCTGGGGGAGGAGGTGGTGCTCCTCAAAGTCCCTGGTCTCCCTGGTAACCGCCTGGTGTTTGCCTCCACCGGCCCTGTAAACCGTGACTACGATGATGTCAGACGCTTCAGTGATGCAGCAGTCAACGGCATCAAACGGTCAGTTGATGGTAGCTGATTTTCCCTGGTGTCTCACATTGTTGGTTTACCTCCCGCCGTTCTTTGCCATCCTGCTCATCTGTCTCTCCTTTCAGGGCCTTGAAAGCTGGCATGCAGCGCCCCCTGCTTGTCTGCCCTCCACATAAGGAGTATAAGAACAGCACCTTGGTGGCTGCACTCGGAGCCCTTCACGCTCTCTACATGGTGAGAAAAAGCTAAGCTCCTTCTCGGCCAGGTCTGACATAAAGGCTCTGCTTACACTTGGTATTTAACATGTCTTGTCTGGATGATCTGACAACAAGTGGACAGTTTTTAAAGGGAGCCAACTTTATGTTAGTAGAGTAGTGTAGTAATAGATTAGCTAATAAAATGATCATAAACCTAGGGCCATGTTGTTGTGTCTTTTAGTGAGTAGAGGTCAATTCATGATTGTAGCGCAGGGCTAATTAACAGCCAGTACTGTGAACACATAGTGTAGAAACACAGGAATAACAAGAGAAGGCCCGTAGGCAGCAGAGTGTCATGACAGAGAGACACCACATCCTGAGGTGTTTTGACCCGACTGTGACCCGATATGCTCTGCCCACCTATTCAGATATTGGTTGTTATGAAATTACAATAAATGCAACAGAACTTACTGATCAAGCAGAAATACTTGAAAATCTCTGATTGGTTCGAGAAGTCGGTGCTGTTCAATAAGTCTGGGTCACAGGAGGCTTCGACAGCACCTCTCCACATTCAGACAAGTTTTGGAGCAGATTTCTACAACAAAAATATTTGAAAAAAGTTGCAGCGCAAAACATTTGCATTGTTTTTATTGTTGTTGTTGTTTAGCTGCAAGTACAGTTTCCACAGAAGTTAAATCGGATTTCAACTGGTCTCTCCAGATGTATTGTAATGCCAGGTGTGAGCTGTTGTCCAGCTCAACTAAAACAAAACACAACCTGCATTTAATTAGATACAAACAAGGCCATTTCATAATGTAGAAGTCTTTTTAACTTTTATATTCTCTCGTCTCCCCAAAGCCCCTTGAAATAAGGGAAGCAAAAATGAAACCCACTGGCTACAAGGTGTGTGTTCTGGGGCTGTGGGCAGCACAGGAGGCTCAGGGCAAGAAACTGATGGAGCTAGCTGATGCTCTGGAGAGCGGGAGGTGAGGCTTCATCTCATCCCTGCAGAGACTTTTGCCACACTGTGTCATTCACTTGCTCAGTTGCTCCCGTTTCCCCTTCTCAGAGTGGCCTGCCGTGATATCAGTGGCTCCGACCCCGAGCGTATGGCTGCTCCTCGTGTGGCTGATTATGTCCAAGCACTCTTTGAAAACAGCCCTGTGCAGGTAGTAAGAAATATTATCTCACATGTCAAGGCTTTCACATGATCCTGAATTTTTTTATTCTTTGGAAAATAGTCAAATTATCTGCTATTCCTCCTAAGAATCAGGAAAATGCATAGAAACGGTTCCAGTCTCTGGTTCTCTAGTGACACGTCAAGTGTTTTTTCTGACTTAAAACATAAGAAAATGTCTGCATTTCTTCAGGTTGAAGTGGTGAGCGACCTGAAGATCCTGGAGAAAGAGTATCCCTGTCTGGCTGCAGTCAACCGCTGTGCCAATGGTAGGAGAACATATTTGTTTGTTTGTTTGTTTTTTAAGCTGTTAAAAGTGGATTTCTGAAAGATGATTCATAGCTTGCTCCTCATGCAGGTGTGCCTCGTCACCAGGCCAGAGTTATCAAACTGCAGTACTGTGGGGAGGGACCGATCCAGAAGACGCTCATGTTGGTGGGAAAGGTGAGAGGGGACTGATACAGTTCTCATAATGCCCTGGATGAAAAGATGCAAATACAGAACTTTTAAATAAATCTGCAGCTACTGGTTGATTGATAGAAAATTAATCAGCAGCTATTTTAAAAATAGTTTTAGTAATTTCTTAAGCAAAGTGACAAACATTTACTGGCTCCAGCTTCATAAATGTGAAGATTGTTCTTTGTAATACATGACAGTCAATTAAATATCTTTGGGCTTTTGACAATGAGACATTGGAAGAAGTTGATTTAGAATGTGTGGAATTGTTTAGTGTCTTTCACTATTTTCCAACATTCTATGGATAAAACAATGAATCATAAACATAACACAGATTATTAGTTGGTTGCAGCCCTTATTTTAAACTAATCAGACATTTTAAGGAAGAAAAACGGGTTAGAAAAAAACAGTTAGTGTGCATTGTATCTGTTTATGACTGACTAGTTAATAAGTCGGGGTCGGTTCCCATGTGGTGCTTCCAGGGCGTCACCTACGACACTGGCGGAGCTGACATCAAGGCTGGAGGAATCATGGCTGGGATGCACAGGGACAAGAGTGGAGCTGCTGCCGTCGCTGGCTTCTTCCAGGTGAATGACGTCAGGGAGATTTTACTGGGCAGATAAAGAAACACTTGGTTTGGGCTTGTGTCTCTGGATGTTGCTAAGTCATGATGAGCAAAAAACATTAGATACTACAACTCATTTGAGGAGACTTGAGCTTTAGTGACTAGTGTACAACTCTGCCACTTATCTAATGTCTCTCTTGTTGTGTAGGTCTTAGCCAAGCTGAAGCCAACACATATAAAGGTTTTGGGCTCAATGGCCATGGTGAGGAACAGTGTTGGTTCAGGTCAGTTTAATCCACTTTCTTTTGTTATTTTTATGTTCCTGGTTTTACTTCTCTCACTGAGATCTGTGCTATAGCTCCCTCTCTCACGTGTGTGTTTTCTCAGACTGCTATGTGGCCGATGAGCTGGTGGTTTCCCGTGCGGGTCGCAGAGTGAGAGTGGGAAACACTGATGCAGAGGGACGTATGGTGATGGTCGACCTGCTCTGTGAGATGAAGGAGAAGGTCAGAACGCCCTGCCTGTCTTATTATGCCTTTAAATGAATAAACACAAATCTTTCCAGCAGTACCAAAAATATACAGTGCAGCGGCCACAAGAGCTAAACATCCATGATAAATGAGGTACTTACGGATTTATTTTTCTAGGAGATATAAACTATAGGAATGTGGGATAATGGGTGTTAAATGGGGGGGAAAGCAACACAGACCTTTGTACATGAAGATAAATTATCTTTTAAAATAATTATCATGTGTACAGTAAAAGGAGAAATGCTAAGGAGAGATAATGATAATGTTAAAAAGGACTAGATGAAATAATGGTGATGTGATTATTGCAGTCATGTCTCTTAATACAACATCTTGATCATGTTTTCTGTGTCCGCAGGCCGTACGCGAGACTTCTCCTCATCTGTTTACTATCGCGACTCTGACTGGTCACGCCATCAGGGCCATGGGACCCAACTACTCTGTGAGCGCTGTCGAAACACAGACAATACTGCAGATGATCTTAACCGTAGTACCTGTAACATGAGCATAAAAATAATCGTCTTTTTAACTGAGTTCAGTTTGAAATTTCTTGTAGATAATCATGGATAATGGGCTGGCTCATCGCAGGGGGAATGCTGCTCAGTGGCAGAAAGGTGAGAACACTTTATGACCATGAAAGTTAATTTTTGATCTTGGGAGCAGCAGCTTGACAAAACATTCTTAATTTAAGGTCCACTTACTACTTCTTGCTTTTGTTTTTTGATGGTCAATCCAATTTAAAATTACAGAGGCAAATTTGAATGATCTGCTTGAAGTGGAGTACTCGACACATTATTGAGCTTTAAAAACTGAAGTATTGCAGCAGCATGTTTCAATTCCTTACTTAAAAGTGCCAAAATAATTGCATCAGAGATCTGATAAATTGGTTTTTAGAATATAACCACTGTTCAACAAACTAGTGTAGCAGTGAGACTTGTCCCTGTTTCATCGTGGTCTTGGATTTTACCTTTCTAGAAATGCAGTACCATGAGTTGCCCAGCAGATGTTGTGATTGTGACTATATCCAATAAACCGCCAACCATCTTTAGCACATATGCTTGATAGCGTTTCAGTACTTCCCCCATCACTAAGTAACACTCTATCCTCTGTCACGCAGCTGGAGATGTGCTGGGCGACATGTTCGAGGTGTCCAATATCAGACGAGAGGACTACGAGTTCCACAAGGGCAAGTCTGAGTATGAGGATGTTCTGCAGTGCAACAACCTGCCGTCCACAGCTACACCTCGAGGACACCAGTCCCCTGCAGCTTTCCTCATCTTGGCCTCAGGGCTTGACAAGGTGCCCACACATTGCTGGAGTATTATTTAGCTGAACTTAAGAAAAATACAATAAGTAATAAGTGCAGCAAATAATTTGTATTATTACTTTTATTCCTGAATTTGCACTGCAGCATGGCGTGGACTCTGACACTCCTCTGCCATACTCCCACATTGACATCGCTGGATCCAGTGGTCCTTTCCCCGGTGTCCCCACTGGAGCCCCCATTGTTGCCATGGCAACAAACTACGTGCTGTCTGGTGATCTCTAAACAGACACCCCCAGTCTGCACTTAACTGCAACATAAATTTGTAACTGTCCAAATAGTGATGAAATCTTTGCCACAACATGAGAAAACTGCTATTTTTTACATCCTGTAATACTTCAGATGCTTTTCTGTAAGAATGTCCTGTCTGCACTAAAGGCCAAATGACCCTGTTAAGTGGCCTGAATCAACATGTACTCAGGTTAAATAGTTATATAAAAATTGATCATGCTTGTTTTATGTGCCTCTGTATGTGTGCAACAAAGTGGGGATATGGCTGAGTTTTCGATAATGCTGTGTGTCAGTCAAATCAAGATCAATAAAACGAATTAAAGCATATTGTGTTTTTTCTGTATAACTTATTTTACACAGATTTCGTGATGCATGTATGGTGAGAATAGTTTGTCCACAGTTGAGAGATTGTCCTCTCAAATATGGCCGAAATCAGTGTCTTTGGTGGGCGGAACCAAAAAAAAGGACACGGAAATGACGCAGAATTATTAAACGATGTTAGGGCGCGCTTACGCCGCAAACGTTTTCTTTAGCGTGGACGGTGTGTTTGTGCTGTAGCTGTGTCAGACAACAACACACAAAACGGTGCTTTTTACCGGAGTCCCTCTCTTCTACTTGGTGATAACTCCAACCTGCAGTCTCCACTTTGACGGAGTACCGCTAACGGCGACAAAAACACCTTCTTTTGCAATCTACGCAGACGTGAAAACTCCACAGCAACCATGTTTGAGGCTCGACTGGTTCAGGGCTCCATCCTGAAGAAAGTGCTGGAGGCTCTGAAGGATCTGATCACAGAAGCCTGCTGGGACGTCAGCTCCTCCGGCATCTCTCTGCAGAGCATGGACTCCTCTCACGTCTCCCTGGTCCAGCTCACCCTCCGGCATGACGGCTTCGACTCGTACCGCTGCGACAGGAACCTCGCCATGGGAGTCAACCTCAGCAGGTGGAGGAAACATTGCACACAACTCTTTTAGCCAGAAAACACCAATTTCTCGTTATTTAACACCAGTCCAACAGGGTGCGTTTTAAGGTAGTTTGCTCCCAGAGAAATGAAGCATTTGCTGAGTAATGTAACGATAAAGTTAGCTACTTTTGGTGCTTATAACAATCTATGTACATTTATACGGGGTTTGGTTTGTCTGGTCTGCTGCCTCATAACGTTATACAAAGTGAAATTGTGATTGCGATATCTTTTGGTAGCATAAGTAAATGGTCTGTCAGACGTGAAGTTTACAAAGACGGCGGCCATCTTTGGCTGAATTGCCCGGGCATGTCTCCTCAGTGCACCGAGGGTTCCACCGGCCAGTCAATGTTTTATTGCTAGTTCTCAAGTAGACCGGTTTGAACACCTACTATTTACAGATAAATAGATTGCCTGAACATACAGCTCTGTATGTATTAAAGTTAGTTTTGAGATCGAGATTCTGAGTTTGAGACATCAGATATATTGTGATGACGTCATTTGCGCGCCAAATTTTCCGCAGGAAGGGTTGGCGGGGATTTGTCGTTTAACCCGGGAACTTCCGCTTCCGTCTGTAAAACAATTACCGGTTCACTGAATTAAAAGTTGTAATGTTTTGATGTGTATCTAAGGTAATCACCCAATGTCAGTCATTTTCAAGGAGCAATAATGACACGATATTAAATGTTTTGATTCCGGCCTCTCCGAGGAGAAGGGGTGGAGCCAACGATTATTTTCTATTACGGATTAATCAATGGATTACTTTCCCGATTAATCGATGTTTGTAACCAACATTCAAGTTGAGAGAAAGCCAGTTTACTGTCAAGTATTGTAAACATGTGCATCAGATCTTGGCCTTCAAAATTCCCAAATGATGATAGAAGCATCAAAGTGGTTGCCAGTTAATGTTGACTTGTTGATTACACATCATTGCAGCTCAGCTAAAAAAAAATAAATTTGATACTTGGACAAAAGACATTTTAAGACATGCTACAACCCTGGTTAGTTTCCCTTTTTTTGTGGTTATTAAATGTTAAATGTTGTACATGTTTTATTACACATACAGTGGCAAGAAAAAGTATGTGAACCTTTTGGAATTTCATGGTTTTCTGCATTAATTTGTCATAAAATGTGATCTGATCTTCATCCAAGTTAATAGTATTCACAAATATAATGTGCTTAAAATAATAACACAAAAAATTCCTGATCTTTCATGTCTTTATTGAACATGTTCAAAATGTTGATTGAATGATTGTTGCCAAATAATTTTATGGTATTTAGTTTTAAATAACTCTTACTTTGTAACATTTTAGTTTTTTTGAGCATATGAAATCTACTGCCATTCATTTTCTCATTTTCTGTGCAATGTGTTTTGTAATGTCATGTTGCTTTGCCTTTTGTCCATCCCATCCAGTATGTCTAAAATCCTGAAGTGTGCAGGAAACGAGGACATCATCACCCTCAGGGCAGAAGACAGTGCAGACACACTTGCCCTTGTGTTTGAGACCATCAGTACGTTTTGTGACTTTGATTTAAAGCAGTGTGAATTCAACTTGACAGATACAGTTTACCAGTTTCTTCAACATTATTGTCTTATTTGCCACATCTCTTTTCACTCACAGATCAGGAGAAAGTGTCAGATTATGAAATGAAACTGATGGACCTAGATGTGGAGCAGCTGGGTATTCCAGTAAGTAATCTGTTCTCGGTCCTTTTCGGTGCAACCTGCTTTTCACGCACACTGTTCCTGACCTGTCCCCGACTCTGTCCCTCAAGGAGCAGGAGTACAGCTGTGTGGTGAAGATGCCATCTGGGGAGTTTGCCCGTATCTGCCGTGACCTCTCCCAGATTGGCGACGCCGTCATGATCTCTTGCGCCAAGGATGGAGTCAAGTTCTCTGCCTCAGGCGAACTGGGCACAGGAAACGTCAAGCTGTCCCAGACCAGCAACGTAGACAAAGAGGACGAGGCTGTGAGTACCAATACTGAGGTCAAATCAAAATAATGTGAAGATAACATTGACTGAATTCACAGGAGAAATTATCAAGACAGTATTATCCACTAATATTAGTTTGTCGTAATTACACTAATCAGACAACAGGAAACTGTGGTAGAGAGAGAGCTGACATGTTTTTCTGCAAACATTCAGTCCTCATCGAGACATGTCAGCAGTATTTGGCTACTAAATCCTTATGACAGTGTTTGTTTTTATGGGTTTGTACATAGAAAAAGAATATTAGCAAATGTATTAGAATTTTTAAAACTGATATCAGTGACTTAATCAGCTATAGCTGTTGATAATGCAGAAAAGACTAGTCCCATTTTTATGAAGTCAAAGTTATTGCCAGGTTCCAGCTTATCAGTTGTGAAGATTTTTGTCTTATGTGTTGGTGGAAAATGTTTGAAGTTCAAATGCTGTTGGACAAAACAAGATTATTAGGTAGGTACTTTATTGGTAGGTAGGTGGGAATTAGTTGAATCTATAAAGAAGCTGATTGTTAGTTGCAGCCCTTTGTAAGTGTTTCCTATCTTTTTTTTATACTTTAGGTGACTATTGAGATGAATGAGCCTGTTCAACTCATCTTTGCCCTCAACTACTTGAATTTCTTCACTAAGGCCACGCCACTGTCAAAGACGGTCACCCTCAGTATGTCAGCTGATATCCCTCTTGGTAAGTGCTCACCTTAATGAGGTCGGTCATTTTCCATATTAATTGTATTTTCAGTTAATTGCCTCTACTCTGTCTGCTGTCAGTTCTGTATGAGGTTGTTCGCCTGTGCGATAGATCTTTGTTGCCATTCACAAACAATTAAAAACACACAACTGCACTGGGTGACACGGTTTTCATAATGGACTGACAGACATTAGCCATGAGTAGAGTGCAAGCCATAATTTCCTGACGCTAGTACAAATCAGTCAACTGGCAAAGGATCTTGCGTGAGCTCGCCGCGTTGTTTACATTCAGCTAGCTACTTGTAATTGGGTCTTCTGTTCGTTAATGAAGAAATATGCCGTCCAGTACAATGGTGTGTTTCACTGATGTGCATTTAATCCTTTTTGAACAACAACAGAGGTCTGTGACCCAGACGAACAAGCTAATCCAGGACTGACAGACATTAGCCATGAGTAGAGGCAATTCTTTGTCGGTTTTAGTCTCTGTATGGAGATAGCTGAAAATACTATAAATATATAAACTGATTGGTCTTATCTTTTAAGTGACCTCTCACCATGGTTATAGAAGTCACTGTGGTCCTAACTTGACTTTTTTGTCTGTATACAGTGGTGGAATACAAGATTGCAGACATGGGACACATAAAGTATTACCTGGCGCCGAAGATCGATGAAGAGTCTTCCTAAGTTGTTTAGAGCAACCTAAAAAGGGGGGTGGGGTTGGGGGAATAGAGAAAAGCAGGCAACTGGGACTTTTCTTGAGTGATTGAAGGGCTGAGGTGACCTCATGGTGGTTTCTCCAATAAGGTGTTCACAGCAGGAGGTGTAGTGTTAGCTTTATACACAGCTATGTGAAAACCATCTGTGTGAGGTCATAAAGCTCTGAAGACGGAGCGACTGGCTGTGGTCCAGACAGGTGTAAAATTCACCACTGGGTTCCTCCCCATTTGTCTCTTTTTTTCTATTTTTACCCATTTTGGCAGAGCAAATTTCAACTATCATATTCCCTTTTGTAGATAATGCTTTTGTAAACACTTTGTGCTTTCCCACTGTCAAGTCGACCCCAAATGTTTTTGTATTCATTGATTCAGTTCAAAATAAATGATTCAGTTTTTCCACTATCTTTGTGTTTCTGATATTTGTGGATAAATGCCAAACATGGGTTTGGACTTCAGACTGTCTGCAGTGAGTGTTCTGGCTGTGATACTGTTATTTTTTCTGGTATTTTATTGGAGATGTGAATCAGTTGGCAATATTTCTAGCTCTCTTGCATCTCATGCTCTTTTCTGTCTTTTAAAGACTACTGCATTGTGAAATGTAGGTGTACGTGTTAAGCACCTACGTACGGTGCAGTAAATCTATAGTTGCTTTCTGGTAAATGCTTTGAGGAAACAGTTGTTGCAGCAGTAAGCAGGTGTGGCCAGTAGGTGGTGCTCTTTTTGTTTCTTCTGTGTTGAAGCAAATTATAGTTATTTAAATAATTTATTCTGAAGAGATGTACTCTTGATTTCCATTTGTATGTAGGTTTATTTTGTTCTCAAACATGGAAAGCCCCTGTCATTCACTCAGCATCAGATTGATAATCTCTTTATACCTGCATGACTCTGAGCCACTGGTAAGTACTGGCTGTTCACTGGTGCCTTATTACTGACACACAAATTTCTGAACTCTGTTTTACAGAGCAGTTGCATCACAGGTGTCATTCGAGTAGAGCCGGGCAGATTCATAGCTTCAGGTCTGTGAGGAAACTGAACAGAATTCATTTCCCATGCAACTAGTAATACTCAAGAGACACAGGTCTGCCTGCCTGCTGCGGGTTGTTGACTGCAGAAGCAGCGTCAAGACAGTTTTAATCCTCACACAGCTTTAATCTGACTCACAGCCACATCTGGCACCAACCTGAACTGTACTGACGTGAGCAGAAACCACCTGGTACTGTATATATTAGATGGCAAAAGTGGAATATAAGTACAATTTTGAGGTATTTCTACTGTACTTGAGTATTTTCATGCCAATTTATACTCCTACTGCACTATGATTCAGAAGGAACTACTGTCCTTTTCACTCCACATTTAATTTGACTGTAGTTAAGGCTTTTGCCTTTTGAAAGTTGAGTAAAAGAAAGTTATTGATGAACTAGCTTTACATTTTGTCATTTTACCAAATATACCAAATGCCAAGCATTTCATTGTTGCAGCTAATCAAACTAAGCACCACTTTTACAAATCAAATCATCATTTCTGAATTTAAAAACATAATCAAAAGAATCTTCTATAAAGGGAGAAAATTAGTGGAGTCCTGTCTGAAATTATTAAATGAGCCTCACCTCAATCAAGTACAAAAATATTATTGTCCAAGTAAAACTAATCTAATGATTTAATATAGGGTAGTACTTTTAATACTTTCACTACATTTTCCTGATGCTTTTAATTGTAATAGAATAATTTAGCAGCATTTTGTTGCTGCTTTTTCTTAGGTGAAAGATTTACCATGGCTGTATCCAGTGGTCATAAGATAAGACCGGTGAAGATGTTATCGTTCTTTAATCAGCACAAAAGCAGAAGTGCAAAAACACCAATTCAGTGTTTCATGTAGGGATATGCACCAAACAGTTGCTGGGCAACCAGTGAGGATGACAAACATTGACTTTTTTTACACTTCACTTTCTGGAAGGATTAAACAAATATGTGTGCAATGATTCATACATTCAGTCCATTCATGGGTCTGTTTTACTTCCTGGTTTTCAGGATGTTGTCCCCATGTTATCCCAGCCCCTCGTGCCTGCAGGCCCTTTGTTCTCCTTCCTTGCTCCATCCACACTCACCTGCTCTTCATCAGCATCATCAGCCCTGCTAGCATTAAAGCCATTCACCAGCATTCATTCCTTCCCACGTTCCAGAAAACTTGAGGGAAGCTGTACCCATGGTACACAATGTACTACAGCCGTGGGCATACCTGACAGAGCCACTGTTTCAGATAAAGGAAGAAGTGTGTGTCTTCAAATGCAGAGTGGAGAAAAGAGATGGGACTGTCATCTTAGGAAGCGGCCGATAAAGCAAAGCGACAGAGCAGCCATTTGAGCTGCCTCAATATTTAATTAACCCCTGCCATCCAGGTTAAGATTAATTACTTCCTGTACAGAGAAACAAGAGTTCAGCCTGACTGAGGTTTCCACATATGAATCAGTTACAAACTCAAACTGCAATACCAGACATGTTTAACCGCATCAGAGGCATTATACATTATATTTTAAATCAAGTATACCTCGTCTGACTGGCTCTATGTCCAACTACAAATAAGTGGTTTTAAATTAGCTTAATTTAAAAACCTTGCTTTTGTATCACACTGATGTGAAATTACAGTAAGTCCTTGTTTCTGTACGTCTTACTTTGATTAGTTAAGAATTAATATATTTTTAAGATATTTAATGCGAAAGGCAGTAATTACCATCCAGTCTTCAACAGTAATCACTTAATAAACACAAAGAACTGCTTATTATCTCTGGCACTAGTTGTCCCCCCCATTCAAGTTTTACACAAACAAGGAGCTGTGTGTTATCCTTTCACAACCAGGCAACAGAAAGTGCTTTACACAAAAGATTAAAAAAAAAAACATTAAGGCAAGAGATAAAAAAAACAACTAGATTTAATTTGATTTAAATTACAAAGCAAAAAATCTTCACACAGCCACAAAACAATGTCATTCCTCCCACGAGTTACTTGTTTGCACTTTATCTTTTGTCACTGCAGGTTTCTGACACATTCTTTCTGGGAAATTACTAGTTGTTCTGAACTTTGAGCAGATTTTGATAAGATAGGAACAAACAGAATAAAGTTTAAGACATAAAATTTATTTCTATTTAATTCCTTTATGTTTTGATGCATTTCAAGACTAATGCATCCTGTTCGCTTGTATTCAAGCAAACCTGATCTCTGTGGAGTTATCAGGCTGCATTCCTACATCCCTCTCCCTCTCTCTCTCTGCTGTCTGTGTCTGGCCTTTAAATTGCTTTCTGGAGGCAGGGGATTTTGGCCAGGGAGATAAGGGGAATGGGATGAAACGCTCGCTGGCTGGCTGTCTATCTCCATCCTTCTCCTCAAGGCAGGGGGACTACGTTTACTGAGGCAGAGGAGAGAGAGCAGATGGTACTCGCTCATTTCTCGGGTCAGTGAGGCTGAAGAGATGCCAGCGACATTTTTAAAAGCCGTTTCAAACTACTGTCGTTCTTATCAAAAACAAAACATGCTTGTGGATGAAAGATGTCAAAGCATGCAGTAGATTCACTCTAGAAGTACATGGATGTACAGGTGCTGCAGGAGGGTGAAGGTCTCTCTGTTTCTCCTATGGAAACACACTTATTTGCATGTTCTTGTGGTTTTCTCTCCTCTTGCCAGTCACTCAGGTCCTTCAGGGTCAATCCCAACTCTGACGTGACACTCTCTTATATAAGCTTTCAGTGCTCTGCTGTGTCTCCGTGAGAGCAGGTTGCATGGATTATTGATGCCAGCACCGAGCGACCAAGGCTGCACATAGCAACAACATACCAGTCACACATGCTGCATGATCCACCTGCTTCAGACCACTCAAATACTTTAGATCTTATTCTTTCTGTTGAAAAGATTTTGAGGCAGTGCAATGTTTTTTTGTGGGGATTCCCTCTCCACAAATACACCACTCTGCTTTTTATGCATGCGAGCAACCACAGTGCAGTGTGGGGAGCCACATTACACTCACATCATCCCCCTTCTCCTCCCTGAGCTGCACGCCTCACAGTTGACACATGTATTTCTGTGCTTTGTGTGTTGAAGTCCTCCCCGCATGGATTAACATATTAATGGGATGCCTTCTTTGGCCCTGTGTTCTGTCACTTAGATTTCACAGCAGACAGGGAGAAGATAAGAGGATGGGAGGTGAAGATGTGGAGGAGCATGCTGTAGCTTGGGATTCACACCTGGGTGCAACTCATGCAGGTGGTACAAATAATCTATATGGCAGATCTTGCACTTTTTTGTGCTAGTGGCACCAAACCAGTTTCAGAAATTCTAAAATCCCTGCTTTCTCTCAAATGGATTTCCTGATTTCTATTTGATTATATCCATCCATCCATTATTTATACCACTTATCCCTGAATAGGGTTGTGAGGGACTGGAGCCGTTCTCGGCTGACTTCGGGTGAGAGGCGGGGTACAGCCTGTCTATCACAGGGCTGACATGTAGACAAACAACCACACACCCACACACGCCTACAGGCAATTTATTTCTGAGCCTCGGGGGTTGCTGCTTGGGCGACACGAGCATTGTGATGTCACTGAGGCTACACCTTACAAAGACACTTTGGCTTTTCCTTTCATTTGTCACCCATATTTTTGATTATTTATGTACGTGTATATATACAGGGTAGGTTGACTTAAGCACACATGCTCAAAAATGATTGCTGAGAACTATCTTAATTACAGGAAGGTGTGTTTTTTATTTTGAACTGATGTTGCAGACTATTTCATAATGCAGTCTCTTCTGGCTCAGTTCTGGTCTTAGGTACCTGAAGTGTCAAGTAATCATGAGTGAGTTGAGTAAGGCTCATAATGCCAATGCAAAATGGATGAAATATCAGAGGGCAGTTTTCCACTGATTTTAAATAAATAGTGTATGTACCAATGTTTCTTATGTCTGTCAGACAAGGAAGACCAACCAACTTTATTATAAAGAATTCAGTGATGAAATTTATCTCCAGTAATAAATCTAAGAACAGTATGATAGATGGAAACTAAGGGCTTCAAAGTGGAAACAGTAGCATGTTGATATATAACATCCCCATAATCCAGAACTGAGAGGGAAAGGGCTTCACCAGTCCCTTTTCTGTAGCATAAAGGAAAGTTACATTTATTTCTACAGTATATAAAAAGCCAAGTTTCTGATGATTGAAGCCATTTTCTTAATATTCCCTAACTCCAGATTCTCACTTTTGAAGATTTTCTTTGTCTTATCAATAATAAGGTTTGGGATTGTTGACTGCGCAAAACAAGCAGTTTGATGGCAACAGGAAAATGTGATGGGCATTTTTTCTGGCACTTTTGAGGAAAGAAATACCATAGAATAATATGGAGAGTGCAAATGGTTTAGTTGCTGGTCTGCTAGAGATTTGTGGTTTTCTCTGAGGTTGCAGTGAATTATAGTATTAGTATGATATTGTGAGGAACCTTGTAGGATATAATATTATAAAATGGAAGTGATTTGGTCTTGGGTATTTCTTCCTCTGTGCTCTTTTCCTGCACTTTGCCTCCTGTCACAATCAGATCTTTGTACCTCTCAGTCCAGGGATGCTTCTGTTTGCTACTTAGCAACTGTTTCCACGGAGACAAAGTTGCTCCCTGTCTCACCTCCATCCCGCCTCCACAATAAGTCGTCGGTGTCCCTCTGCTCCCTTTGTGACCACTTCCTAAAGCTTGGCGATGAAGTGGGTGTATGAACAGGGGTAACTGCCTTCATTTGCCATTGCCTTTTAGTTGTATTAATTTAAGACATCAGGAAACTAAACTGTCTGAGGTTTGCAGAACGTGCCTCGTGCTCAAGAGAGGACATTATTCAGCTCACAGTAATCCTCTGTGTGGAAAAAATGGTTGTATTTCATGCTGTTACTGGTTCGAGGAAGTCTGTAGAAAGTCTGCTGATGAATGTGACAGGCTGTTGCCGGTGACACTCGGTCACTAGTCGGAGGAGACCATACACCTCAGCACTAATGTCACTGAAAAACATCACACTTCACTGTCCACACTTTCCCAGTCAACCATTCATATTTCTGACTGTCATTCAAACACACACACACATACACCAAGGAGAAGAGCAGATGAAAAACAATGCCACAGAGATAAGAAGCTAAGTGTATATGGACAGGGTGCTGAGTACATGCAGACATAAATGTAAGCATTGGAGCTGCAGAAAGATCTATTTATATCACTCCTAAAAATAGACATTGTTCTCCATAGAAACATGAAATCCTTCTGAGGGGCAAATTACTCTCGAGCTGCTGCTGTTTGTGGGTGTGTTCGTGTACACGTCTTCCTGTGTTTGTGTGGACAAATTTTAGTTTGTTCATTTGAGGTATATTTCATTGTAAGGACATCTGAGGACTGTGAGGACATTTTGGCCTTTTCTCAAACCTTCTAAGGGCTGTTTGAGGATTAGGGTTAGAATTAGGTTTAGGTGAGGCATCGGGATCAGGATTGAGGTTAGACATTTAGCTGTGATGACAAAGTTTAGGGGCTGATGAAGGCGTTGTGTTAATGAGTGTTGTGACAACAGACTTTGTTTAAGGTTAATATAAAGTTAAGGTGAGGGTTAGAGAAGTAATGGTTATGTTTAGGGGAAGACCTGAAATCTTTCCAAAGGTGAAAGCAAATTACCGACTGAGAGGCTCTTTCCTGGAGAATCTCTGCTCTCCCTCTCAGCCTGCAGCAGAAAGGGTTTTACTATGCTCTGATCAATCCCCTCCACCACCTCCCCCTTCTTTCACAGTGACGGGCTTTAAGCCGACAAGCGCAAATCAGATTCATGCACATTAGTTTACAGTGGCTAAATGGTGAAGTGTGTGAGTCCATAGCTAATCCACTACAGGAGGGCATTGTCTAGTGGATATGAACAGATGACATGAATATTTCAACTACAAAAAGGTCACACGTGGAGTAGCCAAATAATCTCTAAAAGATAACCCCATTACAGAGAACATTTAGATTTCCACGATTGTCAGGAAAGTGGCATTTGCACTTTGAGCCTTACGTCTGTGCACTAAAATTGTAGTATCACCTGCTGCGACACAGGGTAACGGTGAATTCAGCTCCAATAATTTGACTGACTGTCGAGTACTTTCATTACTTTGATTTGAACTCTATTATTGATCAAAAAATGAATTTCACTCTGTGCCAGGAAACTTTGCTGTCGTGTCTACTGTTAGATATTTTTAGCCAGATAGAAATTGGATAGATACTTTATGTATTAGAAATGTTTAGTGGAGATAGGATGTCTAGTTAGACTGTTAAATGCTTAGTCATGCTTATGAGTTTCTACAGGGTACATCTGGTCAAGGATAACTAGAGAGAAGAGTTGATGACTGTCAGCAGACAGGGTGTTAATATTATTATAATGACGTGTATAACTGTAGCCTTAGCCATAATATGTTCTTATGTTTAAGACACGACATGTTACTAGAGGTCGTGTGAGAATGTTTTTAGTAGCCCAACCGAGGGGATATAATGTATAGGCCTGGTGGGTTCAGGGTCTTTCATCTTACATCTGCCTGTGAGCATGTTGGAGGTGCAAGATACCTGAGCGTGCAATGTTAATTTTTGCCTGTGATCCTTTGAATAAATCAGCACTGTTTTGAAGTTACTTGGACTGTCTCGTCTCTCAGAGTTAGTATGGTAAGACGGACCATACCCTACACTACGAAGTCACAGAAATCAAAAGACAAATGACACAATCAGTCACACAAGAACTGTAGGTAAGAAACTGTTTGAAATCATAAGAAATCATATTTTGTTTGTCTGAGATATACTGTAATAGACAACTTTATCAGTAAATGTCATATTATTTAAGTGTTCTTTGTTTGCAGGAAACCTCTGGCCAATGCCACAGATGTGACAAATTAAAGGACAAATCTGAATAAATATATGGAAAATATAACAAATGCAATGCTTCACTACTGGTGTACCACATGAAATACTCATTAAAGGTCCAGACTTGGTGTATAGCCTACCAAGGGTTATCCTTCCTCACCGTGAGGAAGACCAGTCAAATGCTGAATGTGTGTGCGTGTGTCAGACCAAGGCAGACATAAAGTGGTAAATGGTCTTATACTTGTACAGCGCCTTTCTATGCCTTACAGCACACTCAAAGTGCTTTCACACTATTTGGCCATTCACCCATTCACACTCCCAAACACACACACATTCACACACTGGTGACATCACCGGGAGCAACTGGGGGTACAGTGTCTTGCTCAAGGACACTTCGAAATGTTGACTGGACAAGCTGGGAATCGAACTGCTAATCCTCCAGTTAGGAAACGACCCGCTCTACCTCCTGAGCCACAGCCGCCCCCGCTCACCTGCTGTAAAGATGAAAACAAGATGAAAGCAAAGAGGCAGAGATGGAGATAATGTGAACAACAAGAACAAGGATGCTGACAGATATGAGATGATAAAAAAATTCACTTTGTTAAAAGTCACTTTAGAGATAAGGACAAGAACAAGAGCGATAGCATTCCTCTGACCTTCTGATCTTTCCACCTGACTCCATTTTGTATTGTTTTAGATATTCCTACTCAGTCAGCATAGTAATATTGTCACCAAACTGCAGATCTTTTTGTAACTGAGATGACGTGCTATACTCGAAACTCGGGTTAGCTCTTCTAGTTCCAACCTGAGCACCAATGGTTTGCTTGCCCATGTCACAGCATATATTAAACAGCATTATTAATACAGTATTAACATGAATATCAGTCACTGTAAAATTTTGTATTAGCTGCAGTGGGGGGAAGAAGTGCCCTGATCTTTTGCCTCCTACCGCACTTAAGTGTTGCGTTGAGTTACAGTGGTGGAAAGTAAATAAATACATATCCTCCAGTTATTAAGTTATACTTAATCTGAGTATTATACTTTTTATTTCTACTCCATGATGTTTCAAAGGTAAATATTATTCTTTTTGCTTATCTGAGTGTGGCAGTTATGTTTTTACTTTACTAAATATGATGCTCTGTTATAAATTAAACTATGCAACAGCAGAGCTGAGATGATTAGTTGATGGAACAAAATGAATTGATCATTAGACGCAGCCTCATATAAAATAGTTAAAAAGCTCCACTTCAACCAATCATAACCATAAAATATTGATTTTACATGAACGTAGCAGTGATAATAATCTAATGATTTAAAAGAGTAACACTCACAGTCTGGAGCAAGTCGTCCTTCAACATGTTGAAGTGTTTCTGAGCAAGACACCGAACCTGATAACACCAGAGTGTGAGTGTGCAAACACTTGTGTGCATGAATGTGGGGACACGCAATTAGTGTTGCAACAAGTGCTTTCAGTGTGTAGAAGTTAATTTACTACAGTTTCCTGATAATACCTATGTACTTTTACTTGAGTTACATTTTCAGTGTTGAACTTTTAATAGAGTATTTTTACAGTTTGGTAAAAAGGAGCACTTATTTGTTTTATTCTCTTTGCAAGTACAACTAAATAGATGCCAGGGCGTGCTGTTTAAAAAGGAACCTGTGTATGTCCAGGAAGCGACGGTATTGATTTCTGTTCATCCAGTGTCAGAAGTGCCAGGGGATAATTTTCAACTTTTCTGTTTCTACATCCAAAATCATTTCCTGTAATAGTGGGTTTCACTATATCTCCAGCAGTGGACATCCTGTAGGGTACTTTGAAATTAAACTTCTTGTGAATGTGCACTGGTACAAAATATCTCTGCATGCTGTCAGGCTCCTGTGGAAATGGGGAAATGTGTGTTCAGCTTTGGTGACTACAAGCAAGTAGTCATCGCCTTTCCTCATTCATCTTGCAGGCTGTTTTCAGTTTGTTGGCTGTTCATAATGCAATCAACGTGATGTGTGAGCATGCTTGACCTGGCTTGATAGCTATTTAACATCTTATAGTGTCTCTCTCTCTCCCGCTGCTCTGGGCAGCTTCACTGAGAGCCAAGGTCGCATAAATTGCTTCAGTTTCTTAGTGAACACACACAGATTCCCCAGCAGGGCTTTAATTACATTTCTGTACCAATCACTCTCATGACAATCGCGTAATGTAATTTAATGCAAGACACACATTAAGGACCTCCCTCGCCTGACTTGACTGCTTAAATTGGCAGTACTGATTGTGAAGGCGAAAACTGTGAAGAATCATGACCTGCTGCCTTCAAGTACTGCTGTAAATCTCAATATCATGCATTATATTACAATGAAAACCACAACCCTGCAAGTAAGCTCCTATAAATTGACAAATTGCTCAGTTAACACCTCTATAAATGAAATGTGTACATACTGCCTATAAATATGGAATCATCGATTAGTGAAAACTGCTCTTTTTTAATTTACTACAGCCCAAAGTGACATATTCAAAGCTCTTGTATTTATGACCAACAGTCCATAAACCTGAAGATAATCCATTTAGAAAAGTATAAAATCTTAATTTAAGAAGCCAAAAATTGCAGATTCAACGCTGTATTTAAAAAATAGCTAAAGCAATTAGCCTACTTGATTATCAAAATAGTTGCAAATTAATTTTCTTGATTAAATGACTAATCATTGCAGCTGTACTTGCAAATGCTAAATAGATGGGATTAAAGTTAATCTGTTGGAGGGGTATTCCCAAGGATCTATGGGTAAAAACACATAGCAAGTGTCATGATGGAGGAGGACAAACACCAATTTCAGAGTTTTCACAACCGGGCAACCCAAAGGTTGCTCTTAATTGCTTATAAAGGCTCCATAAAGCATTAGCAGATGATTTATGACACATTAAATCAGCAATAAAGCCATTAGTTAAAGAAAATAGCCTAAACCCTAATAAACCACTTATGGAAATGATTATGGGAAATTTAGTGAATACATATATGTAGAAAAAAACGTGTAACTCAAGCTTACAAATTCATAATAATATGGAGAAATATACGTTGTTTAAACCAGCTGTGCAGTTTTCTGATATCAACATCTGTCCAGCTGCTCACCCCCTACAGGCAGTGAACAGCTGAACAGAATTAAATGCTGCCAGCCTGCTGACTTTGTCCTTAAATCACTGGACTGTAAAAGATGAAAGTTCACTTGTCTCCTCTCTGGCTGTGCCCGTCACTCCACCCCTACGTATGAATGTGTGTGCGCGCATTCCTTCGCATCCAGTTGAGCGGGCGCTCGGGGGTTGAGGCAGCAACCAGCCATCAGTGTCGCCGTTACAACACGGAGAAACATGCAGGTAAGACTTGACGATTTTCTGCTCTCGACGTACGACAAGGCGACAGGCAAGAAACGGTGGTGTTCTGCAGGTGCTGAAGCGCGCGTAAGTTAAATGACCAGCCACTTGTTGGCTTAATGGCTATTTTTATCTGCTTTTTAAAATTCCTTCACGACCTCCAGCTGCTCATTTGCTCCCACCTTCGCCCAAAGCAGAGTTTGGGAGTGAAGTTATGTAATTTTCAGCTCGGCTGGAAACTGCTCGTGTAGGAGACGCTTCGCTTTCAGCGCGCAGCAGAAATCGTCCATGCGTCTTCCAGCAAGTGTCACTTTGCATCGCGTCTTCCACCGCGAGTGTTCCTCCCTCTCACTTCGTCAGTGTTCAGCGTGTGTGCTTTATTTGTGGCATTTGAAGTGTGTGAGAGATGGAGATAGCTCCTCGTGTGGCTCCAAGTGCCCCACACGTGACTTCAAATCTGTAAACAGTCTGCTTCTAATCCTCAGGTCTAGGAAGAGGAGGGAGAGTGCATGTGTAATTCTGCCTTTGCTTGTTTTCATCAGGACTGATGAATCAATTTACCAGTTCAGCCCTCAGCAATAAGCAGCCTCTGAGTCTAACTCCGAGGTAATAGGCTGTAAAGTAAAAACCCAGAGTTCCCAGAGTGACTTCCAACACCTTGCAAAGCAGCGCTCATTAATGCACCCAGGGTGATTTGACTCTGGTTGAGTTTCCCCATCTATGAATATTTCTCACGGTGGGCTGGAAAATAAGGAACGCCTGTTATTGCAGATGCAAATGAAGTCCTTATATGATAGCTCCTCTCTTCTCTGCATGGCTGTGCACCATTCCTTAGGAGAAAGGAAGCTGCGTGTTAGTGTTTATGTGTCTGCAAACAAAGAAAATCACTGTCAAGAGAAATATTTATATTTTTGTTCAACAAAAACAAAACACCTCTGGATGGCCACAGCCATCTGGGAATCCACACAGCTCTCAGTGTTGAAACTGGGACTGGCTAAGAGTAAAAGTAGAAGGATGAGGGAGAGCTTCAATCAGTAAATCAGTCACAGATACACAACGAAGAGCTGAGGTCTGCAGGCTTAAGTGTGTGCATGGATGCATTTACTTTACATGCATGTGCACTTTTCTTTCTACTTTTTCACATCTTGGGTGTGTTACAGTACATGTGCTTGTTGAACATTGACTTGTATAGCTTTTCAACTGTACCTAAGTGTTGCACATTCATACTACACTCAAACACTGATCAGGGTTTTGCCTAACTGGGCTAGAGAAGCCATGGATCGAACCTTCTGGTTAGGCGGCGACCTGCCCTGCCTCCTGAGCAACAGCCACCTCTTTGGTTGTCATGGCCCCAGTGTCCCAGCCCCATGTTTTGCCTCTTATATTAGACCCAGCACCTGTCTTTGTTCTAGTTTTCCTGCTCTTGCTACCTGCTCTGCCCGCATGTATTATTGTGTTTAGTCAGTCACATTTCCTGTTGGTTTTGCATTTGAAATGCAAAAATATTCAACCTTATATCACAAAAGACTGAGAAACGCAGCAGAGTCTCAAATTTTAAAGGCTAGAAATTAGGTGTCTAGTTTATTTTTATTTGTTCTGGATTTTACCTGCCACAGGCTGACCGCTGCAGCACATTTAGATTCTTCTCCTCCCTGTCTGTGTATTGACATGCAGGTTTTTGAAATAAATCATGCTGTGAGACAACTGGGTGCCTGATATTTCTGTCTGTGACTCACGTCAGTTTGTTTATTTAATTATTTATTTGAAGAATGACTATGATCAATAGGGGTTGTTGACTGTTCAGACATTGTGAGTCATTTTCAGTGAGATCAGAGTGGCTGTTAGAAAGAGTCCTAACATCCCAAGGTATATGTAGTGTATTGTTTTGTGCTTCATTGTCATCCAAAAAGTGTTAAAACCTCATAATAGAGCCAGGCTATTGCAGTGGGACATGTTCCTTCATTATAATGAAGCACTGTTGTTATTGTTGGTGCCATTGTCATATACCTTAGCCTCTTTCTGTTTACGCCTTAATAACATTAAGCTACCATGGTCAGTTGTTTTAGGAAATTATTTAGCCTTTCTTTAAATTAAAGTTTTGTATATATTCATAACCTGTTCTAAAGATTTACTGTACATCTTCAGTAGTAGTCCAATGATTTGTCGACCCATGGATGCACTCTAGAGGGTGGCTACCCGAACTGTGCCAGCGGGACCTGTTGGTACCCAAGGGTTCAGGTCGGGTTTGGACGCAATTTTAAAAATCATGTTTGGTAATTGCACTTGTAAATGAATCCATTCTTCTTCTTTAGTCTAATTTAAAGTGCTAGACCTATTTCAAGGGCCATAGAGAAACACAGCACAAACTCGGCTGTGTTGTGCTCAGGTTGGGGTTTGGACACATACAGTATGCTGGTAGGGTTCAGGTCAGGTTCAGTCACCACACTCTCAGGCTTGGGTCGGGTTTGGACAGAAAGATGCAGCCCATATTGTAACCCACTCCAACCTGGCCCCCACCAGACTTTGATGCTCTATAACAACATAATTTCACTTCCTGTTCTCCCATCAGGGCTGAAACAACTGATACTGTTGTGCAGAAATCTTGATAATGTTATAATCCAAAAATTGTCATTTCTCAGCCAACAGTGCCAAACATTCGCTTTTCCCAGTCTCTCAAATGTGAAGATCTGCCTCATTTCTGTTTCCAGTGACAGCAAGTTGAAGATTTTACAGTTTGAATCCTTCCCCTTGTTATAGTGGTGAGAAATCATAACAGGCATTTTTATTCCTTCGTGGTGGCGATAGCCGTGGCCAGAGGCATTGTGTTTTTGGGTTGTCTGTCCATCTGTCTGTCTGGCCCATTCATGTGAGCGCCTTTTGTTCGGGGAATTTCTTTAAATTTGGCACAAATGTCCACTTGAATTTAAGGATGAACTGATTAGATTTTTGAGGTCAAAGGTCAAGGGCAGTGACCTCACATCTGTCCTATTTAACTGGTTGGCAGGGGCATACAATCATAGATAGTAATTCTAGTTCACTGTTCCTTTAATAGATGGTCAAGAAAATAGTTGACAAATACATATTTTATTATAATTCAATTAGAAATTATGTATTATGTTTTTGATTTATTGTTGAACACATCTGTAATTTAAATATTGGGTTTTGGGATCACAAACCAGGCCACATTTTCATATCTCTTATTCTAAAGGGTTTTTTTTAAATCCTTCTTAAATATGCACTAGGAAATATGTCACATTATTAAAACTGTAAAACACTTTAACTCCCATTTCACTATGATGTTAAAGTACACAGAAATATTTTCGAGTGGGCTTTTCTTTTAAGACTCTTCTTCATTTAAGAGACTCAGTCTGATGTTTACCACAGAACAGCACGTCAATCGGAGCAGTCACACAGTCGTCCTGCACAGAACAGTGACACCAGACAGGCTGACGGCAACACACACACAGTACACTGTGCTGCCCCTGATGCAGTATCTTAGGGACCCACCTGCTCACTAGGTGGAGTGATTGGCAGACTCATTAAATAATTTAACTGGCCTAGTAACTGTATCCTTTTAAGTGGAAACAGGGATGAGCACCACACACTTGTTCAGATCCAACCTCAACAGCGAACACAAAGTAGAGTTTGCAGAAAAACATCAGAAGACCATTACTACTGGCTCAAACTGCCATTTTGCTGAAATCTTAATTTTATCTTGCCTTTGTTTAATTTTCTCAGGATATGGGCTTTAAAATGTGGCACAGTTATCACGTGGGTTTCCTTTGATGTGCTAACTTGGTCCAGATGCAGAATGTCTTTGTCTTCAGCATATAATGTAAATTAGTGTGCATAAGAAACAGACAGCCAACATGATTGTAGCCAAGTGAGGCACAGTGTTATCAACCCTTAGGGTTAAAATTGCAGTGGAGTGAGATATCAATAAATGTTGTGATGCGTATAAAAGTTAATTCTAATGTTATATACGAAGAGAAATGACAGGCCACAGTGAGAGGATCTGATGTGTTTGGCATGGGCTCGTGTGTGTGTGTGTGGCCTTTTTATACTTGTGAGATGGAAAACTGGAAGCACGCTAGGGGTGTGAATCACCACTGGTCATGATACGATTCTGTATCGATTCTCTTTGTCAGAAATTCAATGTTTGCTGAATTCGATGAGTGTCAACTTTGGTAAAGGTTAGGGTACATCTCCCAGAAAGTCTGTAGGGACTTGTTAGGTGACAAAAATGTGTGTTTGTATGGCCTTGTTTATATATGCTTGTGGGGACAGTACACTGGGAGCACACTCGTTTGCAAGGACCACAAGTTGCCGGTGGGGACCAGAGGCTGGGCCCCATGACTAATTCATTAATTTTTACAAAAATAATGGGGTGTCGACTTTGGTTAAGGTTAAGGGAAGGGTTAGGGTTAGGCAAGTAGCGGTTCTGGTTAAGGTAGGGATTAGCGTAGGTCTCCTGGAAATGAATGTAAGTCTGTGTACAGACCCTGTAAGTGACAGACTCAAGGATGTGTGTGTATATGTGTCTGTGTGTCTGAGAGAGAGAGAGGAGGAGCTGATAATTGAAACATTGCTCGCAGCCTCCCCTGAGCATTAATTCTTTCTCCATATGAAGGCTCACTCATCAATATAATGCTCTTCTTGGCGCTCGCTGTCACACACAGACACACAGCATGCAGTCCATATGGATGTGCCGTCCTCCCACAGACACACCGATTCACAGTGACAGCCACACCGAGAGGCTCAAGCAGTCAGGACATAAATAGTAACAGCTCTCAACCACCTGCTCATGTGTTTCCTTCAGGATGCAGCAGCCTTCATGTAAAGAGCTGCACCAGGCAAAGAGCGTATGTAGTAATGTAGATATTTCATAACAGCTGTCAGCAAGCTTTCTGTTGACTGTTTCATACAACAGACTAAAAACAGAAGAGAGCTCATTTCCAAATGTTCTTCAGCCCTGGTCTCTAACTGCCATCCAGCATTTGCGGCGCTATTCTTTTGTTGTCAAGCAAATTGACTTGTTTTTGTTATCTGTAAAGATGTATGTTTTACATCAGCTACCACATTTATTTTCATAAATGTTATGTTCCATAGTTATGTATTGTTGTAAAGTGACATCCAGCTTTAATGTGAGACATGAACAAGTCTCTTCCATGTTATTTATGTCAATACACAATGTCGACAAAATGAGCGTACTCCCAGTGAATTCTGTGTCGTTCTCACGCAGCGTCACACCTGCACAGCAGAGATTTGAGACCGTTTTCCTCTCACACACAGCTGGGTTCTTCTGCAGGAAATCCCATGTGGTAGGATTTATGTGCGAGGGTTTTATCAAGTATGTGCTGTATGTCCCTCTTTGTGCTGTCAGTCTTTGTCACCATGCTGTTTTCCTGCCTAATTGTCTCATTTCTCTTCATATGCCTGCATACATGGACTTACACACACACAGAGTCTTTCTCACTCTCGGAGTGGCTGAGTCCACCTTCCTTATGTTTAAATCTCAGCTGGTGTTTCGGCTTCACCTGGAGAGCAGCCTGGCGACAGGAGACATTATAGTGAGAGGAGGGTGAGGGGTGTGTAGGTGGAGGAGAGATGTAGTGATTGACTGTGAAATAAATTGGAGGGAATGAAAAGATGAGGAGATGGAGCGAAAGAGGTCAGATCTGAATTGACATCCATGGTGAAGAGAATATTAATATGAATGGATAATGAAATGATTATTATAGTTCATGTTCTCCATTGCATATATCACTTTCATTCCAAATGAAAATAAATTTGTTTTTTTCAAATATAACCCCATGGACAATTTGGACATCCACACAGTTTTATAAAGGAGTGCTGAACAATAAACAGATATTGAAAGGGAGCATATAAAGAATGAAAGCTTGTGGTTTGGTTTTTGGGATGAACAGGGACAGAAGACTGTTCAGTTGGCTTTGTAGGAACTGAAGTCTAGCTGCTAAGCTACTCTCACTACATCTGTCAAGTTTTCATGCTTACACAGCACATATGCTGTTTACAGTGATGGCACATTAAACAGAGTTGTTTTAGTGACTCTTAAAACAAAGGACCCTATAAGGCAGTAGATTAAAGTAATCAACCAATATGTACAGAAGAATCTGACATTTGATTCCAAGCCTCTGTTCTCAACACTCTGTGATACTTGGTGCCATGGACACATTTGGGTCAGTAGCAGAAACCCAACTAATCACACACAAGCTGTAAATAAATCAAGGCCTTCAATTACTATTCAGTGCAGGCAGAATGAAAAACAAGTGATTAGATAGTAAGGAAGTTGTTATTAAGTCTTGAAAATGGATAGATACTGTATATCATGAAAATCGGTCATGACCAAGAAAGGCAGTAACTGGTTCAGAGTACTACACTGTTTAGTCCTAGTCCTATACAGTTTTTCAGTTTTGTCTCTTACATGTTGTGTGATTTGAGTATTTTCCCACAAGTGACAAGTGACATTTTGACCTTGAAGAGGCAGCCGAGCAGAGCAGAGTGTTGGTAGAATGATAATCACATAAAACATACTCATAGAAACTCCCCTCCGCTAGCAGGACATTACAAGACTTCTCCGTCAGTTCAATACAATATACAAGACCTGTGTTAGTCCCATTAAACATGTCCTTAGAACATCTAGTAAAACATTTGCATCATAAACACAAATAGGTGGCAGTGAACAACAACCAAGATGGCATGTGTTTGGTCCCTGTAGCTGTGTATATACAGTATGTAGTATGGACTTAGTCCCACTTCCAACAGAAACACCCCTTCATGGGAGCAGGGTGGCACTACTTGTTCATAAAAGCAGCAAGCCCTCATAGATGCACCTTATAGCCTATCTCCTCTCCTCCCTCAGTCACTGTTGTCTGGACCCATGACTTTTTATAGCCTATCTCCTGTCACTGTTGTCTGGACCCATGACTTTTCCCTCGTTTTGTTGCACAAAGTATCAGTATTGGTTTCACCGATACCAGCCTGGATCTTACCTAGCATCAGATCAGAAAGGAAATACGCGGTATCACACATCACTAGCAGAAGTTGAAGGGGTTTGAATACTTTCTGAATATGATGAGATAAGGTTTAAGAATACTTTGGAACAGTAGGGAAGACAGGAAAAGACTAATAAAAACAAAAGGCTGGTTTGGAAGGAGCTTGGTGCAGTTTCTTGTGTTATTCTGTTGGTTTCCCCTCAGGACCTGACATATTTTGCTGCTGTACTGTAGCAGGAAGAGCTGCTCTGTCTCTCTTGGTACTGACAGATGTCAGTTTTCTCTTAGTTGCCATGCTTGTCTGTGTCCACCAATCTCAATGGCCAAATTATGGTCATTCTCTCTGAATTTGTCTAATGCCTCTTTCAGTTTCTGGTCGCTCACAATGTTCGGATAATCTGCCACTCAGTTCAGTGTTAAATAACATTGAAGTTCATAATTCTGTAGATTGATAACAAGAGGTTGATTCACTTTATTTTCTTATTTTACTATAGTTTGGTTGGTCTACATTGCTCCAGGTTCTGCTTCTGTTGGGTGCAGTGGACTAACGGTAAGAAGACCTTATGTAATGAATCCAGAGTTTACAACCAACAACACAAACAGTGATCTTTAATCATTTATGGCAGAGCACAGCATCTCTGCTCTGTGATCGCTCTGAGTGCTATGGGGATAGGTTTTTCTTTACGGGACGTGTGTGGTCCAGAGGATGTTGTGCAGTGCATGTTGTGCTGCCCTGGGATAAAACTGACTGAAGTGTTGAGAAGGACCAGAAGTTGTATACTTGTGTCTGTTATGATTGTGAGAGTGCATGTGTGTCCACTGGTTCATGAATGAACAAATAATGTGGTCTTGAATCTTCTCGTGTTTACATGGCATCTGTCTACATTTGTTTGTCTTGCAACCTTATGTTTCCAGTATGAGCCAGATTGAAAACCATTTTTTCTCCTAATTTACTTCTCGAGTCACTACAGAGTTCATTAGTTTCTATCATTGCTTTACATTTCAGTGTATGTTGGAAGCTGTGTGATCGTATGAGTGAGGCAATGTTCACTCCTCTGTGTGCTTTTCTGTCCTCAGTCCTCCCTCTTCTCTGCCTAAGCCTCTCTCCTTTCTGCTCTTTTATCTGTTTGTTCATGTGGAAGAAGCACTGAAATATATTCCCCAGCAAAGTGCCTTCATATCTTTATCTCCTCTGCCTCCACCCCTCTGTCCTCTGGCTGTCCTTTGCTTTACTTCTCAGATAGGTGACTCCTTATTCTACTTGACTTTGGTTCTTCCAGGAGCACAAGCAGAAGTTGTTCTCCTCTCCTCCTCCTTTTGTCTTTTCCTCTCTCTATTTTTCCTTTCTTATTCTCTTTGACTATCTTAAAGTAAAGGATTTGCATGGTCAGGGTCCCATGGGATCTAATAGTCATTTAAAATCCTCTCTCTGTGTGCTCCCCCTCCCATCTCCTCTGTCAGCCTGTGCTTTCCTTGACTCCCCACAGAGTAAACTGAGTGTCTGTTTGTTCTGCATTCACCTCTGTCATCTTCTAGCCACAGTAGTTCCACTTTACATATGTACAGTATGTGTGTGTGAGATTTCTGTGCATGGATGCATGTGCCTAGCAGGGGCAGTTTAATAGAGCTCCTTGAGATTTTAGGAAAAGATGATCTCACAAAATCAGATCACATCAAATCAAATCAGTCTTTGCTCTAAAAGAAACAGAAAGGATGCCAAGATATCAAGGAAAGAAATAAAAAACACAATAGAGTTCTGGCATAGTAAAAGTCACGGTGATGATTTAGAGTTGATTATAATAATGAACAGAAGCAGCCTTTTAATTAATCTGAAATTAAAGCTGACAGTGGCTGTTCAAGATGTGATGTGCTTAACTCAGAAATATTAAGGTAACCTCCACCCTGATGTGTTAGAAAGCTGATGTAGGCTTTAGGCTGCACTTTTTAACCAGAAAAACCCCTACTAACAATCACAGACTTGAACATTTGTAGATGAAATCAAACCACCTTCTCACTCTGCATCTACAGATGGCTCACTCCTATTTTTTCTGTTCTCTCTCATTGCCAGTAGATTGTTGTGAGCAGTTATATGTGCAGCCATATTGCATCCTTATTAAAATATTAGACCATATGGTGAGTGAAATAAATACATGATGGCGTCATTGGCTTATAAAACAAGTGTGGGTACACATTCAAACACAGGGATCCGGGAGCCTATGCTGCATTATATTATTAGAAAAAGCAAGTCAATAATAAAATACTGGACATTACAACACTAGAAGCAAATTTCCAGCTGAACTGTCAGTGGTCAAGTTGTATTGTGGGTAATGTAGGCACCATGTTTTGACAAGGAAGTGAAAAGATGATATTTCTGGTTCTGTTGCATTGAGTTTTAAACCATTTTTAAAAGCAGTTCACTGGATCTGTCAATTTCATAGAAGATGCAATGCAATGATAGAGTATTACCAAAATCAACTACTTTTATTATAGTAAAGAGAATGCAGTTTTTTGTCTATTCATTCAACAGTCAGTCATGGCTTGGAAGGGAAAAGTGTGAAGACAGTAGATTATATGAGGACCTGGGAGTGTCTCAAAGCTCTCATGAAGTGTGTGCTGTAGACTAATGAGGTAACATTAGGTATGGCAACCATGTCCTGCTTGGCCATATAACATCAGATTATGGCTGATTATTGCACTAAAGTGTCCATTTAGAAATATCACACAGTAGATTTGGGCACAAACTTCCCCCAAAGCCTCAGATAATAAAAACCTCATAAACGACCAATAAATCTGCTGAACTAAACCTTTTTAAAGTGGTTCTGAAACACACCCAGATAAGAGGCTGGTCCTATTCTCCAGGCACGGTTTGTTTCATTTCCTCACCTGAACTCTTTCTCTCCCTCCCTTCTCTGTCCCCACTCCCCATCCTGTCCTCCCTCCAGATGGATGGCAAGGTGGTGGATGGCAATCTGCTGGGCGATGCCAATGGTGTCGAGCCTGTGCCGGGCAGAATGAAGGATTCTGGGAAGTGGCAGAAGCCGCGATTCTCTCGGAAAGCTCTGATGAAGTGCTGCCTAGTTAAATGGATCATTGCAAGCACACAGCCACAGGACAAAGGTGAGAGTGAATGAGATGTGTTGGTGAGACGAACAATGTGATGAACAACTAGAGTGACTGGCTGACCATCTCCTGGCTTCTTGAGGTCCCTGTGGGCACGAATCACTCACTGTGCCAAGCAGCTGACCTAAGGGTCAAGTACCTAGAGAACATTTAGCTGTATACAGTCATTTATCAAATGTCTCCACGCCCTCAGTTCACCATTTACATGCTTTATACATAGCTGAAATATTCTGATACACCATATTCCCTTCTCTGTGCCTCTTTTTAACTGCCTCTGACCATTTTCCTCGTTCACAAACACCTACACATGCACACAGTTGGCAGAAAAAGAGGACACTTCATAATAAAAGCTGCAATTTACAGTGTAATTTTGTTGCATGAACCATCTGATACTAAAATACTTATTGGCTCATACTGGTTGTTAAATGTAGGTACAGTGGAAGAAAGCACAGCTATGAGGAACAATGGAGCAAAAATGGGACATTTTACAATTTTTGTTAAACCCAGATACCTACCGGGTACAGTACTGGGACAGCTGGGTGAAAATGCCTGCTGATTTTTACTCCTTTTTCTCTGTAGTCTTGTCTTCTACCACTGTAACTATATGTAAGTATCATTTAGAGCCAGTATTTTATTGATACATGATCAATACAGTGAGTTTACATCGTAAATCACAGTATGTATTGTATAGTGAAATCAAAGACTAATCAGGGTTTCCTGAATGTTTCCCCCTGCCTTTGGATCCAGTTTGACTGGGTTACAGTTCTGGTTCATGGACTTAGTGTCAGTGCTCCACCCAGTGGTCTAGCTGTGAGTGCACACTTTGGCTGGCAGGGAGAGAGTAGCTAGTGTTATCCATGGAAACATTTTTACTGATGTGTTTTCACATATGACTCATGACACAAAGTCTTTCCACGGACACCTGCTTCAAGATAAAAGGAAGAAATGTGGATTTGTTGTGTATGGAAGTTTTACAGTTGTACTATTGTTTAATTAATTTGATGACTCCCTTCATTCCCAGTGACTTTTTCCTTTCCTTTCCTTTTCCCTTCTTTACCTCCTTATCTCCTTCCCTGTACTTCTTGCCTCCTCTTTTCCTTCAGTACATTTTCTCTTCCTGTACTATACTATATTTCCCTCTGAACTCTTGAAGATAATTTTGCATTATATCAGGAGGAATTTTGGACCATCACAGAACTGCTTCAGCAAATGTTTGATATATTCAATATGGACAAGAACAATACAATGATTTGTGTATTATTACTTAAAATATATTATGTTTATCATTGTAACCTAGATGAAGCTCTGACCATATTTTAAGATAAACATATATATAAATCTAGGTGACTCCAAAAGGTTTGCTTACTTTTATTTTTGCCACTGTACTATCTAATAGTGCTGTAGTGAGTCACTGAAATATGAGAGTTAGACTCAGCTGTACGACCTGTCCTTATGGTTTATCACTCAGTCCTGTTTAGCACACATGCACACACACTTTATTATGTAGAATCCTGCTTTTCCTCCTTTGGCTCCAGCAGCAGCACATCACTAAGACCTGTCATCCTTTTTCCTCACAGTTTTAGCAGACAATTTTGCACTCTGTCATCCCCAAGTGGCAACAACAGAGTACTATTTATATTTTTGAAAGTCTGAAGGGTTTGGTCTAAAACATATCTGCCATTACTGTTGCTACAAAATTTATTTGGGCTTAATGTAGTGGAGATGCTGGAAAACATGTTTTCACAACAGGCCCAGCCACTGTTGGTCCGGGATTATTTTTTGATGCAGGAATCACTTGCTGTGCTTTAAAGAACTTTAACAGGTTTAGATAATCCTTTACGGTAGGTCTATTTTCTGCCTAAAATCAGTGAAAGTGTTCTCTGTGCTGGTGGAACACGAGAATATTGAGTAAAAAATAATGCACAACAGTCAGAGAGAGAAAAAAACAGGTCTGTGATGGGATCTGTGTGGTTTCGGCAGTGCTGAGTGGGGAGAGAGATGCCGCGGTGTCAGCGGGCAAGCCCTCAACTCGGTAATGGCCAACGGTTAAAAATAGCAGCACAGAGATGTAACAGAGGGAGGTGGGGTGGGGTTGGTGTTGAAGAGGTTGCTGTGGTATAGTTTGGATACAGGGAGGTTGAGACAGCGAGCAGGATAACAGCCCGGTTTGATAGACTGTTGAACATGAAGTACTAGAGCTGAGGCTGATTGGAGAATAAAATGGGCTGATGTAGTGAGGATGATAACACAAGGAGAAACTGAGAGTAAGGAAGCTGTGTCTGCAGGTCAGGGATGTTTTTCTGACCTCCTGTGCAACTAAAGATTTTTTTATAATCGAATGATTGGTTAGTTACATGAAAAAATATAGCTGCATTTAGTAAAATTATAATTATTAAAAATATAAATTAACAGTCCAAAAAAAAAACCACAATAATCTGAAGAACCTTATGTATTCAGAGAATTTCAAGCCTTTTCCTGGTACTTATACTCGTAAATGTCTTAGGAGGATGAGGATGTATATGGTGATGTAATATATTAAAGATCAGCTTCACCCCCGTTTGTAATGGTATTTGTTCATTTTTTCTCATAACAAAAATACTCAGGTATATATTTTGATCAAGGCTGCTGTTTAAGCATCACCACCATGGAGTGTTACGTTCTCATGATAGTGACTGTGAATCTGTAGACACATTCTTGTGAACATGATAACTCAAGAACAATACAGAGCAGAAAAGTCATACTAACAGCAGGTGTTGTATAAAGAGCGACAAAGACTTTATATAATATGAGTTGGATTAGTTATGGAAGAGAGATGAGAAGTGAGGGAGGGAAGTATTAGTGAGGTTTGGTTTCTTCATTGAACATTCAAATATTCATACGCCAGCTTGTGTCTGTATGACTTTTGTCTGTCGGAGAACGTGAGATGAACTTCAGAGGGCAAGCGTGTACCGGTGAAAATGCATCACTGTGGCCTAATGAAGGCAGAAATAGGAGGAGTGTTAAGAGCCGTTGGTGTTGTGTCTTTGTTTGTCAGGGTCGGTCATATGAAAGAACAGAGAGCAGAGCTTCAGGACGGACCCAACATCATGCGATGCAGTTCACCTCCTCTGAGGCAACAAGGGTAGAGGAGAAGAAGATGGGGAAGAGTGAACAGTACCTGTGAGCAAACTAGGACGGCGGTTTAAAAAAGATCATTAACGTTACCTGAAGAGAAACAGTCGCTCATAGATCAAGGAAACATCATCTAGACAGCAAGAAAAGAAAAGTTTAACTGAAGAATTTCCTGAAAGTTTTCTCAATGTGTACTTTTTCATTCTTTGTGGCTCTCCTCTTTTCTTCTTTTGACCAGTTTTGTCTTGCGAGACCCCATATTGTCCTTTTTTAACACTCTTTGGTGCTGCTGGTCTAAATGGTCAAATGTTAGATGATGAACACATGCCAGGCAGAGTGTGAAAAGAAGCTCACCAAGCTGCTGCGCTGCTTCTTTGGTTTCCTCACTGGAACGCCAGTTCAAGGTATTTTCTCTTTTCCTCTTTCGCTGGTTGTTTGTCCTCCTTAAAGCAAAAAGTTTAGTAGTTGTTACAGATGGAATTTTGTTTTCTCTGCCGACAAAATCATGGAAGTGCGTGGTCATGTACTGGTACTGGCCTATATTTTCATTATTTTCATTACTAAATATTGAATCAGTAGTGCAAAGTAACTAAGTACATTTTCTCAAGCACTGTACTTGAGGAACTTGAATATTTCCATTTTAGGCTACTTAAAAACTCTGCTCCACTACATGTTAGAGGCAAATATTGTACTTTATTTTCTTACAGCTGCATTTATTACTTATTTTTTAAATAGGACCACATATTCAAAAACATATGAGATGTTTGTTAAATACAGCATGAAACTCTTTACAAAACAGTAGTGTCTAGTTTTGGCTCCTTGTCGCACCTCAGGTGTCTATGAACCTTTCTAATGGTTCAGTATTGGTCAGGGCCCAAAGAGGTCAAGTGGTCCAGTATTTCACAGAAAACCAAAGCTTTGAGAATACACTTCTTATATGTGTCAAACCTTTGATTTTTTTTTCTTTCCCCATTAAATGTCTCACCGCCCCTCACATTTGTCTTGTGATGCTTTGGAGGGGTCTGACCCCTAAGCTGGGAACTAACCTACCTACCTGCTGGATCAGCTACAGCAGTAACTTACTCATGCAAGGATGCATTAACATGAATAATCTAATAATATAAAAGATAATTTATCAGTCTAACTGGTGAAGTACTTTTATTTTGGAAACTAAGTACAGTTTGCTGAGGTCTGTTTGCTTGTACTTCTGAGTTGATGAATTTTATTTGTAATGTTCTGTGTTCTTCTTCCACTGTTGTATTGACGGAGCTACTGTCTCTAAACAGCCAATTCAAGTGTCGTCACACCATTCAGTGGCTAGTATTGGTTGCTATGACTGTGGAGGTGCCTCCTGCAATTGTGTTCATCTTGTAGCTGCTGTTATAAAGACTTTTGAACTTCTGTTTGAACCTTAATGAAGTAGTGTGCATTGGCTTTTTGGCTTCATATTCAGGAATGGGTTTTTTCTTTTTGTTCATTCATTATTTAAAGGACACTTCTGACCATCAAGTCGACTTTTATAGTGGCATCAGTCAGTGGCATGTTTTCCAAATCAAGATTTTTGTGTTTTTACTACTGTTCTGTTCATCTTTTTACCACTTTGCCCTTCTTGAGTTAGACTGAATGTCCCTCTGTTCATCATTGATTAGCTGTAAGTCAATCCTCTGTCCTCCTCCTGTGCCCTTTCGCCCAACGAACACATGGCTTCATCAGGTCATCACTGTCTGAATCAGCGCTCAGTATCCCTCACTCTTCATCCCCACTGTTTCTTCATTATCCACATTCATTCCTCTATTCACACTCTTTTTTATTACAGTCTGTCTGAGACCTCCTGCTGTTTTCTTTGTCTGAGATTTTTTTTAATTTTGTGCAGACAGGTGAAGACACCCCAGGGTGTTTACACATCCTCTTTAGTGTGGCAGCAGGAGACAGGACTTAATGATGAATGTTCTGTGCAGAGGATAAACTGCCTTCTGTTTGTTTAGCCTCTCTGCACACTCCTTTTATAGGTTCTCAGTTTGAATGCCCCTAATGGAGTCCTGCTCAGGTTGGGTTCAGGTCTCCACTGATTCATTAGTTAAACCTACAGTAATTCTGCCTTCTGTGAGGAAAAGGGAGAGGAGAGGAAAAGAGAGATGTTTGAGTACTGCATAAAGAGAAATGAGAGGAATAAATAAAGACATGAAAAGAGGGAAAGCAGAAGAGCGAGCTTTGATTAAAGCCCTGTTTTAATTAGCCAGTTAAGGCTGGTTTTGAACCTGCCTGGTTGGGATGGTTTTATGAAACAGAGATTATCTGACTCTGGAAATGAGTCTGCGTTCATTGTAATTAGAGCTTATTAACAATTGAAAGGGTAAGAGAGAGAGCAGGAGTGGGAAAATCCTAAAAGAGCTGCCATCTTTCCCCTGAGGACCAGTTTTGTCTTTCTGCAGCTGGAGAAGGTCTAGTGGAGGGACCACACAGATATTTTAAATGACTAGTGTTTGCTCAGTTTGTAGAGGACGGTTCATGTCAGTGCTCGGGGCAAAGTGATGAACAGTTTTCACGTGTATTATTATTTATTATTAGGTTAGAGCTTAGACATCAGCATATAATGTGTAATGAGCTCTGTTCACTCACCACAGATTTTCACGTGCATGAATGAGCAATGATAGGACTGTGCAGAAAGTAACAAGCAGGCCTGAATGCTGTAATCTGATATTTCTTTGTGGTTTGTTTTATTTCATGCATTGGTTGCTCTTAATCAATCATTTCCTTGTGAAACACAGACACTGATGATGTGACAAACCACAGAGCGTGCGCCTATTGATTTGCAGCTGAGCAAGCTTGTATACTATACTCTTGCAATACTGAGAAAAATTTGATCCATTCTCTTACATTACATTCCTTCTCTTTCCTCTCCGAATGTGTTAGTAAATGAATGAGAGCTGCTCTGTGTTGCTTTGTGTCCAGCTTCCTCTAGTGCACAGAGAGGATACTACAGTACATGGCTGCTGGTGAAGAAGAATATGAACCTACTGATTTTCATCATCAACGCTCACTTACAGTTGATTAATTTTATGGTTTTTAATATGTCAACAAAGAGTGAGAAATGCCCTTTACAAGCACCTGCAGAGTCCAGAGTGATGCTTCCAACCCACAGTCCAAACCACAAAAATATTGTCTTTACTATCACAGATGAAGAAGAAAACCAGAAAATAATCATATTCAAGAAACTGGAACCTATGAAACTTTTCTGGTTTTGATTGAAAAATGTCAAAACATTTAAATATAAAAGTTGTTGTCAATAATTTAACTAAAATGACATTATTTGATTGAAATGAAGGTAATCAGTGTGTCATTTTCTGTCTGGTTTGCCCAGCTGCACCTGCCT
>NW_018127900.1:2786479-2787306 GCF_001952655.1 Monopterus albus
GGACGCGCCCGTCTTCACCCCGAAGAGCGGGCCCGCCGTATCCGCACAGGGGCGTGCCTTTACTGTGGGGCTCCGGACCATCTTATAGCTACCTGCCCGGTGCGGCCAAAAGAGCGGGCCCGCCAGTGAAAGTGGGGACACTGACGGGCCGTTCCTCCAACTCCACCAGGCCAGGTACCAGTTGCCGTCTTCCCGTGCTCCTAGAAACCTCTGGTCAGACGTCCTCCTACCAGGCACTTCTTGACTCTGGGGCCGGGGGCATCCTCATTGACCCACCCTTGGTGGAGCAACTAGGCCTTACACCGGAACCTCTGCCCCACACCATAGAGACCTGGGCTATCGACAACCATCGCCGGCAACCACCACGAGGACATCACCTTCAACATTTTCTCTGTTCCAGACACGCCACTGGTTTTGGGTCACTCCTGGCTGGTCCAACATAACCCCACCGTGGACTGGACTACTGGCACCATCACCCAGTGGAGCCCCGCCTGTGCATCGACCTGCCTCCTCGCCGGACAACCCACACCCTCGTCACCTGCTACACCACCAGAGCCGGTGGATCTATCTGCCATTCCCTCAGACTACCACGATCTCCAGCAGGTGTTCAACAAACACCTGGCCACGGACTCTCTCTGCCCCCTCATAGACCTTACGACTGTGCTATTGACCTGTACCCGGGAGCCACCTTGCCCAACAGTCGTCTCTTCCACATCTCTAAACCCGAACAACAGGCTCTGGAGGAGTACATTGAAACCGCCCAACGTGCAGGCATAATCCATCCTTCTTCCTCACCCCTGGGTGCAGGGTTCTTTTTTGTGGGGAAG
>NW_018127900.1:2788679-2788945 GCF_001952655.1 Monopterus albus
CCGGCCGCTGCCCCCACCCAGCTGGCCCTGGTCTCATATCGCCCTAGACTTTGTCACCGGCCTTCCTCCCTCCCAGGGCAACACTGTCATTCTCACCGTTGTTGATCGTTTTTCCAAAGCAGCCCATTTCCTCACCCTTCCACAGCTCCCCACTGCTCTAGAAACTGCCGACGCCAGGGAGTATGTAGCTACCTGTGCTCCCTGGGCGCAAGCCAAACCGCTCCATCAGTCCCCTGCAGGTCTTCTTCGGCCGCTGACCACAGCTA
>NW_018127900.1:2789095-2789491 GCF_001952655.1 Monopterus albus
GTCTTTCTTCCGGTTATCGCCCCCAAACCAACGGCCAAGCTGAACGGCTGAACCAGGAGCTGGAAAACGCCCTCCGTAGTGTCACCAGTTCCTCACCAGAGGACTGGAGCCAGTTGTTGCCCTGGGTGGAATATGCTCATAACACACTCTCTAGCTCCGCCACGGGTATCTCTCCCTTTCAGGCCTCCCTGGGTTACCAGCCTCCCCTACTGTCCTCTGCCAAAACAGACATTGCTGTCCCCTCAGTCCACGCTCACATCTCCCGCTGTCAGGCCGTCTGGGCAGAGACCAGGGTCGCCTCGCTACGCACAGCTGACCAGAATAAACAGCTGGCCGATCGCCGCCGTTGGGCCGCTCCCACTTATCAAGTTGGGCAACAAGTGTGGCTCTACTTTG
>NW_018127900.1:2789589-2796016 GCF_001952655.1 Monopterus albus
AAATAACTAGATAGCTAAATCGAAATTCCAACTTATCTATGTCGAAATTCCTACATAGCTCAAAGTATCTTGACGTAAGCCTGTCAACTGGAAGTAGTTATTCTTCTTCCTGTTTTTGTCACGGAGACTGAGAGCTAATGCTACAGCACCTTTCACACCACACAGTTCAGATAGATGCAACAATTGAAGATTATTTTAGGCGTGTGTTCTCAAATAAGGAGATTTTAGTGGTTTTACAAGAATCGCATAATATAAAACTAAGCCTCCGGACCCTGGAAAGAAAGTGTTTGTCAGGTTTGCCCAGCTGCACCTGCCTCTCTCACTTCTCTCCCTCTATTTTAGCTCTCTTACCCCTGATTTCTTTATCTGACACACCTGCTTCACGTCCCCTGAATCACCACCAGCTGCACCTGATTAGTTCTTCCTATTTATACCGTGCTCATCGTCTACTTCCCTGCTAGTTCTTTCTATACTCTAGCCCGTTTCTATGCTGATCATTTATTTTGTCCACTATATGTATTTGCTCACGCTCTTCATCCCAGCTCCATTCCTGCCTTGTGCCCCGTGTCTTATCTTCCCAGCCGCTATCGCTCCTCCGGACCACGGACCTCCTCAACTCCACATCACTCCACCACGCAGGTCGATGCACAGTCTCCCATTAACTGTTTCTGTGACTTTGTCCCCTCAACAACCAACCACCACAACCAGTCCAGGAGTGAATCATAGCGTCCGCAGCCCGGCCTCCTCCTTATCATCTCATCACTGACTGTATGTTTTCCATGACTGCCGCTCGACACCCAGTTCTGCTCCTTATTCCTTCACCTGGTTGTACACATATTTATCATCACTGTAAATAAATAGAGCACTTCTTGCACCGAAGTCAGCTACCTGGGTCCGTCATTTTTTACTCGCTCACCTCCCTACCAGAGCGTTCCTAACATTTTCCATGTAAAAATGACAAGTATTTACTTGTTGCAGCTTCTCAAATATGAGTATGTGCTGCTTTTCTTTTAATTTTATAATAACAAACTGAATATTTTGTGGTTATTGACTTGTGGTTATTTAAATGTGTTACCTTTTGCTCATGCACATTTTCATTCATTTCTGATGTTATAGACAATATCATCAGCAAACCAATCAGGAAATAAACAGCAGGTAATTGATAATAAAATTAATTATAAGTTGCACTATTGGTAGGCACTCTAGAACAGCTACTGTAACTATGCAACAGTCTCTGTTACACTTCTTCTCTGCAGTGTTTTCTAAATTGATAATTAATAGAGACAGTATAACCGTATCAAAACCAGTCTATCAGTAATGATGCTGCTCTTATTACTAGCCACTGTATGATCTCGCAAGCAATTAGATAGTAAAAAAAAAATTACCTGAACATTAAAAGAGAAAGTGTTTTGAAACACATATTACTATTAAATCTGAATAACAAGTTGTAACTATGCACATTTTACAGTTTCTAAATGAGCAGATGAGATGCAGTCCCCTTTTCTCAGTAACAAAAAAAATATTTTGTCTGTTTTCCTCCGATAGCACTGAGAAACTCTCCAGAGTCTCCTGAATGTTTCTAGTCTAGGAACAAATGACCAATTTCCACTGTAAGGAATTACTGTAAATGCAACTTTGGGCTTGTTAAAAATGGAACATCCACCACATCTACCTTTGTTAATCACAAATAGGATATGAGGGAAATTATGACACCATCCATTATCTTCCATTTCTCGTAAATTACTGCACTGTGTCTACATGAGCGGAAAACACAGCAGAGAATCACCCAGTGGGCACAAAGACAAAGTATCCTTCCATCCATTATCTATTCTGCTTATCCTGCAGAGGGTTGCAGGGGTGTTAATCACAGCTACCAGTGGACGAGATGCAGGGTACACCTAGGACAGGTTGCCAGTTTATCACAGGGCAGACACATAGACAGACAACCGTGCACACTAATATTCACACCTACATGCATTTTAGAGTCACCTATCACCTGCATGTCTTTGGACTGTGGGAGGAAGCCACTGCATCAAAAGCAAACCCACCCAGGCACTGGGAGAACATGCATACTCCACTCAGACAGGCCCCCGTCGGCTGTGAAGTTCAAAACCAGAATCTTCTTGGTGCTGAGCTGGCATTGCTAATCACTGCACCACCATGCCACCCAAGCCAAAATATTTAATATTAATACAATCAAACAATACGCTCAATTAATACAAAGAAATACTGTAGTTGCTGTAATTTTTTTGTATTTCAGGGAATACACACTTTGTTGTGGAGCGTTAGATCAGATCAGAACTGATAAAAAGAAGAAAATCCCACAGGAAAGACCAAAAATATACAGTAATATAATATGATAATAACAAAATAATGGTCTTATGGCCATGTTCAGAACATATTATAAGAAGATTTTGGTTCATTAAAGAAATACTGTATTTTAACACTTTAGATTACAGTGTATACATTAAATTCACCACTCTCTTATCTGTCCATCAAATAGTGATACAGCCAGTAACTGGTCACCAGCATAAAAACTGGAAGCAGGAGGAACAGCTAGGTAAAAAAAAATCTGCCTACCAGCACCTCTGATGCATAAACTAATAAATTCAGAGTTGCCATCAGACTGAGCCAGGCTAGCTGATTCTTCCTGTTTCCAGTCTTTTTGCTAAGCTAAGCTAACCAGAAAAAAGGTGAATGTGTCCATCCATTATTTATACCGCTCCTATAGTTGTTGTTGACAGACTTTCGGTTGCATGGCATTTTCCTCTGCTGTGTTTTAGTATCTCCAGCCGTGCATATTGTGTTGTTTCTTGTCCATAACAAAATGCAGTCGAGTGACCCTTTGGTCATAGATCATAGGCTGCCATGAAAGAATGTAACTAAAGTTGACCTTTCTGTTTAAAAGCAGTGAGTCAAATAAACAACAATAAAAGGTGAAGATCAGCTGTAAATTTTACATTGAGAATCTGTGAAGCAGTATTGGATAATAAATGTACTGATGTTACAAATCATAAAAGGATGAGAAATACACAGTGCATTTTGGGGAGAAACACTTTGCAGAGCAAGAATTTGTATAAGAGGCACCGTGTATATAGGAGTTATAGTCATATTTCTATGTGGAGAACCAACAGAAGAGAGGAAAGGAGACAGACAGAGGTGTGCGTTGTGAAAGGTCAGGATCTCTGCAGTGCTGTTTGATCGCTTTGCCTTTTTTATCTCTCACACTGTGACTGGTGCCACAGATTCAAACAGATTTTCAGATGTGGCCTCTGACAAAAAGCACACACACTCACACTGCAAATCTCTCTCATCTGACACCTTTTCCATAGTGCTTCAAGGCTGCTGTAGTCGGTACATGAGATTCAGACTTTCAAGCTTTGCTCATTTGCCTTCTTTCTGGCGGAGCTGAGATTTTTAATGCCAGGAATCAAACATAGCAGCTCAGCAATTTAAAGCACTTAGTTAGCATTGATCTCCATGACTGAGCTTTCACATTTAGTGTGTTAAAGTTTGGATCTTGGCTTGTTAGACCTGTTGGATCTCCAGAGTCTCTCAGAGAAACTTGTCAGCAGTGTTGGCCTTGTTGTTTTGGGTAGTTCAACTGCATTATGGGAGCTGTGATGGCTGCTCTGTCTGTGGAGGCCAGGAGGCGCCTCTCTCGGCCCAGCTGCCTCTCTCACTGTTGCAGCCAGGTACCATCGCTCAGGTAAGGCTCTAGTATGGTTTCACCTCCCCACAATTAACTGTGTCTTCAGTTGTTGTCTACTTATTCAATCCATCCATTTCTCTGTTTATCACTCATTTCTTCTCTCATTTCCTCTCATTAAAATGCTTATTCACCGTGCTGAGCAGGAATTCAACATAATATAGTATAAGCAATAGCATAATATCAGTGTCAGTCATTTGGAACAATAGAGTCTTATTTTGTGATAAGTAGACAGCGCTGTCACTGTTTGTACTATATATCCCCAAATTTACCTTTTAGCTAAACAGTTTGATCAGTTCTGTGAAACTAAGTACTACTACTGCAGAACAGTTTTGTGAAACTTGTACCCCATTGAGTATTTCACTTTTATGCTACTTTATACAGGTGCTTCAATACATTTCAGTTATTGTCCTTTTTACTCCACTGTGTTTATGCAACAGCTGTGGTTTACTTACAAAACTAAAAAAAAAAATATAGGACATTGATGTATTTCTATATATACATGCATATTATGTATATAAAGTAGTAACATTAGTATATACTGTATGTAATATTAGCTTCACCTCAGCCACTTGAAACACACATATGCTGTTTACATGCGCTGACAATAATAACTTAATAATATATATGAAAATTTTTATTGCTAGTATATTTACAAGTTAGTTTTGAATGTAGGAATTTTTACTTGTTACTGAGTAGTTTACATCTTGTTAATACGACTTTACAGCACTAAAAGTACATCAATACTTCATCCACCACTGTAAAATACCTCAGTACCTCAATTACAGATGGCAGGTTTTAAATGTCAGAATGTAATGTTTTCTCAAATTGGTTCCAGGTTGAATTCCTCTCATGTTACTTTTGTCAGTGAAGAATAAGGTAAATGAGAATAAAGTCCATGATGCTACGAATGCCTCTACACACGTTTGTGTCACTTCAGCATGTCTTCCTCTCTGACTGTAGTGAAGACTGATGTTTGCTGATGTGTCTTACTGAGAGGAAACGATCCTCTCTCCATATTTACTGACTGTTGTGTCAGCAGGCAGCCTACCTTTTAAAAACCGGTTAGTGTCCTAATGGCCTGCCCAGAGGAACCAGCACACACACACAACAAAATACACACACTTGCTATGCTAGCATCAGTATGCAAGAGAACAACCGCACATTCTTATCTGAAGCATAAGTAAGCACTAAGATATTGACGTGCATGGTGTATTGTGTGTGTGCATGTGTTTTTTTGTGTGTGAATGCAGCTCTCATCTACAAAGTGGTAACTAAAATGTAAATCTGGCCTTCAGAGTGATTCTTCCACTGTTAAGGCAGACACCACAGACTCACGTTTAAGGAGTAGGAACAGTAAAGATTGAAAACACATTTGTGATTTTATGATTCATTGTTGATTTAGATTTTTCTGGTAAAATGTAAGAACTGGAGAAAAGAGGACAAAGCTACACTACCACCACCACAAAGGTATTGATCACTCTCACTCTGGCCTCCCATCTGTGTCTCCTATCTCCAACCAAGTCAATGCATTAACACACACACACTCACACACACACAGCTCCATTCCCCATCTTATCTTGATGCATTAGCAAGTGCAGAGTCATCGGTTATCCTCTTTTGACCTGCTAAACACACACACACCCATATTTATACACACTCCAGCTCACACACTGTAACAGTATTTTTCCATGTTATGTATGGCTATAGCAGGGAGGGTCATAGAGATGTTCTGGTGATAGTATGGGCTCCACCAGCAGGAGGACTGTGATAGTTGGCTTGTTAGAATCGTTGATGGATTATGGGCCCAGGACCCCTACACCCGAGCCTGTGTATCGAGCAATTGCGAACTCTTTTTGGTACAAAGTCAATCAAACGATGTACAATGAGACACAGAATAACCACAGAGATGCAAAATGACACACATCGTGACTTAAAAGTGATATAAAATGACCACAGAGTTCAAGACAAGATGGCAAAAGATGAGACTTAAACAGCTCAAATGAGATGCAAAACTGGGTCTGGGTGTCTTGCTCCTGTAGTGAGGGAGGGGGCATTTTACATCTGCATCGTGGAGCCCATTGTCTCAGGATCTGTCCATAGCTGGAGGATATTTGGAGTTGCAAATAGCACCTTTTTATTGATATTATTCCATATTAGAATATTTAATTAGATTTTATTTCACAGCTAATTAGTTGCAATATCTGGGGCTTCAAATGTGACTCCTTTTTGCTCATTTTATGAATGTGTCCCTCTGCTTTAAAAGTGTGCTGCAGTCTGACCCCCCATTCAAAGATTTCTAAACTTGTCTCTAGATCTGTGAGGAAAATATGGTGAGGTGAAGAGGTGGATGTGGTGAAGACAGACAGGACAGTCTGTAGCGGAAAGAGCAGAGGGGGAGAGAAAGTCTGCGGTTGGCCAAAGTTATGGAATGACAGAGGAGATGGAGGGAGGAGGAGGAGGAGGAGACGGCGAGCTCCGGGGCGTAAAAGCAAATCAGATGGACAGACAGAGAAAAGGAGGAATGCAGTGGAGTAAGGAGAGACCATAAGACTTAAGGTGGACAGGAGACTTCAGTTTTAAACCTCAGCTGGTCCAAGCACTGAGTGAGTGAGTCAAAGGGGCAAAAGTTGCAACTAAAAGCAGCAACAGATAAATTCAGGAAGCCACAGAGAGTGGGGAGTGATGGAAAATCTGCAGAGGAGGTAGACAACGGGG
>NW_018127900.1:2796457-2802891 GCF_001952655.1 Monopterus albus
GGTTTTTTCCCCCGGGACGCTGTTGCTGCTGCTGCCGCTGTCGCCTTCTCCTCAGGGCCATACTCTACCATATCTGGACCTGGATAATGACAAACAATGAAGAGGACTGAATCAGATGGGAAAACAACACCGGACCTAAATGTACATATTGAGAAGTCTGCACTGAAAGGTGTTTGGTGGATTACTTCTTCTGAAAGCAGGAAAAGTACTTACTTGTTAGATTTAAAACATCAAAAGTCCCATAAGTAAATGCCTGATCAGTTTTTGGATTATTTGGACAGAACAGCCTCGTTCTACCCAGTAGTCATTTTGCATGAAGTTCTGCTTTGTATATCCTGACAGACAGGTTTGTTTAAAACTATTATCTCATCTTGAATATGGTGAGTATTGTTTTGGTTCCAGATCTGAAGAATAGCTCGTGAGATTGGCGCTTATAATTTATTTATGATTCCAAATGGTGTTTTGTCATTTTGTGGAAGATGCAAAGACTTGACTGTTTCCTGTTCTGTTCTCTGATATTCTGTATTTCAATAAGTTGGATGTATTCACCCAGACTTACTCCCACCTAATGGGAGCAGAATTATGAAGATGTCCACGGAGGCTGCACCGAATTCTTTGCTTTTCCCAAATTTTTGTCTAAAACCAAGATGTGATTTATCAGCATAAACTATGACATGAGGACTTCTAAGAGCTGTTTGGATTAAGAGGCTGAGCAGTAACTTGTGTCTCTGCCAGTCTAAGCTCCCGGGAGTGTGTGCAGGAGGAATTTCTGGAAAGACACTCCAAACGACTTCCTTAATGCACTGTAATAAATGGCTCGTGACACAACCCCCATTTTCCCTTATGGGTCTAGAGAAGGAGGTTTTCCATATATGTCGGCTTCCACATATTTTCCACAGAATCAGTGTTGACATTAGAGCAGCCTCCATCCAGCTCGCTGGCCTGGTTCTCATGCTGTCTGGCCTGGAAACAAACCCATGCAGTCAGCCGCCAACCCGACTGACTCCTGTCACTTCTTGGCTCACCTACGTTGAAAACACTTGTTGTTGACTAGCCTGGCCCAGCAGTACGCAGGCTGGCCCAGGCTTTTTTTCTCCCCAAGGCCAGGCCTTCACATTTAGGCTTGGCTCTGAGTGGGCTTCCCCTGTCCTGAAGTCATGGGGATCCAGGGTATGGAGCTGTTTGCCATTGGTGTGGTTATCATTCTTTTCATGGCAGTTCTCAAGCAGTTTGGCATCTTGGAGCCCATGTCCTCGTTTGAAGGTAAGGGCCCACCTGAGGCCCCTCTACTGGCTAATTTACAGCATCTACTACTTCAGTTGGTAACACTTTAACCCCCTTTTTAGTGCTTATACTTTTACTGTATAGGCATTATAGAAACATTTAATGGTTTATATAACAGTACAATGTCGCTATATGCATATATAAGAACATTTTTAATTCTGTATGCAGATATAGTTCAGTTTTACTATAATGTTTAGCAGGTCTGTTTACATGCTCACCTCTACGGATCAGTTGTTGACAGATGCATGCATATGAACAACCAGATTATATTGTGTTACATTTAATAACTGCTCATAAATAGGGTTTGAGGTAAATAAAACTGTCAATCCTCAGGTTTCATATATTAAGCTTTATAGAAACAACAAGTTCCATAGTTAAAAATTATTAGCCTAATGTTACTTTATTTTCAAATTTGGTGATAAACTGAAAGGCAAAGTGTTTCTTTAAGAGTAAAAAAAAAAAAAATCTTCTGCTTCCTAAGATAAATAAACCTTTTTAATACTTTCTAATATCATCTGAGAAAAGCTGTGCCACAAAACACCCAAACTACCTACACAGGGTTTTATTTTAGATCATGAAGTTTTGAATTTGTTTAATTTTAAAGTCAGATAATGCAAGCCCAGAAACTGCCTTGGCTATACCCTGAGGAGCGAGAGGCCTGCCTCCTAGTAAACACAGCTGACTTTGGTTTATGCAGCTGTTCCCCAATTAATTCCATTACTTGTTCCCAAAAAGGAGAACCCAAAGTATCTGCTTTCTGCTTCCCCTTTTTTTTTAGTTTAACTAGTGTACAGTAATACCCGTGAATAATTCTGTTGAGTATAAATTATTCTTTCTTATATGTAAATAAAACATCATGCAGTGTTATATGATCTAACTACCCAGCAGCTCATTAAGTTGTTGAAATGTGCTCCAGCTTCACCAGATACAACTATAAACATGTTGCTTACATGTTCATGCATCAGTAGCAGTAATAACCCACTGTGACAGGGGCCATTCTGCTGTACTAGAGCTTAAATATTTGGTACTGATAATACATGCGCACTTTTACAGTATTTTGTACTGATAATACATGCGCACTTTTACAGTATGTAAGGAAAGTTTTTTTATATTGTAGTATTGATAGTTTTATTTATATAAAGGATCTGAATGCCTCTACCAATGTGATTAAGTCACAGTTTCCCACTATCAGCAGATCTGTTTGTGGTATTGAGTGGAAAAAAGGTTAATGTGATGTTTTATTTTGCCCACTAAGGTATATACCATAAAACCTTGCTGGGCTAATAGACTTGTGTACATTTGGGACTGTGAAAGAGACATCAGATACTGCTCTTTGAATGATGCAGTTCCCTTTGATTAGAGTTTTGGGCTGAAGGCCAGCCAGTCAGAGTGCCCTGCAGTCATCAGAGTGCAAAGACAATTACAGCAGGAAGGCTCCAGTCGGCACATTAGTGCTTTACATATGGCTCGGCATCATAAGTAATAAATTCTACAGAAACACCAGTAATGTCCTTTCATAATTTATCACTCCTCTCAATCTCTCCAATCTTCAGTTCCCCCAGTAGCACCCCCATCCCTCCTCCTGCTCCTCTCAGTGTGGCAGGGCCTGCACCCCGGTTTAGCATTACTTCACATCAATTATACATGCAGTATCGAACAGGCTTTCTCTGAGGCCGCCTAAATATGGAGCCTGGAGAACTCCTGCAGGACCTTGAAGGACACTGGCTCTCTCTGAGTAGCCTCCGATATTCTCATCGTGTGCTTCATCCTCATTCCTGCCACTTCATTGCTTCGTCATCTCCCAGTGGGACTAATTTACCGGCTGCAGTGTCATTATCTCAACTGCTTCAGCATCTTCTCATTATCTCCATTATGTTTAGCTACCTGCAGTGGACACTGTGAATGGGCGGCCTCCTTTGACTTTCATTACGTGTTCACTTGCCTTCATGTAGGGAACTTCAAGACCCTAGATGCTGTGCTTTTTGCAGCCAGTGGTGGAAAGTAACTAAGTACATTTACTCAAGTACTTAAGTGCAATTTTCAGGTGCATGCACTTTACTTGAGCATTTCCAGTATCTACTTACTTATACGTCTGCTTCACTACATTTCTTCATAATACTTTATAGTACTTCATACTACTGTCAAAAATGGCAAACTGAGTTTAACACAGAGGCGGACTGATAATCTGGACATTATTTTATTCATCTGGAGGGTGTTCTCCGTACATGGATTAACACAGATTAGCCGAATAATTTTATTGACAGTTCACATGATGCCCAATTTGTTGGTTATTCAAAAGTCTCAAAGGACTTGTTGTCATGGCAACTTGTCCATAATCTCATACTTAGCCAGGAGCAGGTTTGTTCTCAGGTTTACACATCTTGACAGGGGAACAGATTTTGACACAACGCCAGAAAACCAGCTACGCCCAAAGTTATCAGTGTACCCAGATAGTCCACATTTAGCATCGGCAGTGCATTAAAAGTACTTCATCAATCAGCAGACCAATAAGGTGTGGTTATCCATCCATCCATTTTCTTCCGCTTATCCAGGACCGGGTCGCGGGGGCAGCAGTCTAAGCAAAGATGCCCAGACTTCTCTCTCAGAGAGAGAGAGGTGTGGTTATTTGTTACATTATGTATATTATCAGCACTCAGTACAAGATTCTTTAATGTTACTCTACAGAAGAAATCTACGCTTCCACACTCCTTGTGTATGTGCAGTTCTGTGTGAGGGTTTGTCCACATGGTGCAATTAAATGATCAGATTTAACATGACATCACTGGCCTTTGTTTGTGGTTTCAGGCCAGTCCTCTCAGCTCCGATTACAATTTTAGGCTCTGCCCAGCTTGGTCCTATTTTGGGAGGACATCAATGCTAGAGGTAGCTTTGCCTTCTGAAATGTATAGGTCCTATTCTGAGGCTCTCTAATACCAATACCTGGTATTTTTACTCCACATTTGACTCTCATGCAAGCTATTTAGTGAGTAACATCGATATACTGTAAAAAGAGATGGGAAGGAAACTATTAGTTTTATTTGCTCATCAGATATTTTCATGTTTTTCCATCTGACTTTAAGAACTTTTAGATTTAGCTGATTATTTGTAATGTCTATTTATGGGTAACGATTCTGTTTAGTCATTCAGAATGATGGGAGCATCCATTCATCCTTTTTCTGAACAGAAAAACCTCGCAACAATTACCCAAGATTTAAAAACCAAAGACTGGATTTTAACTGATCACCAGATTCTTCTTCATATTTTTCATTTTGATTTTTTAAAATAATTTTTATTAACAAGCAACAGTAGACATCTGTCTGTCTGTCTGTCTGTCTGTCTACAACATATTGTATTATTATTTTGAAGCCACAAAGTGACTAAACTCCTGTGCCTGCGGTCTCTGTTGCTGTTGTTTCATTTGTCTCCACTAGAGGGGAGCAGCAATCCGCCCAAAATGGAACAATGAAATGAGTTTAGAGCAAGTGTCACAGGGCCTGAGGGAGTGTTTGCTCCCCGTTTCCTTTTAATGCATGAGTATGAATGTGTGACAGAACTCTACTGGAAATTAAATCTGTGTTACTGACCCCAGGAGAGAGGGGAACATTTAGAAAGTGGATCACAGAACTGACTGGGAAAATAGGATTCAGGACACCTGTTGGCTTTTGCTATCATCCTGTTTAGTACAAAAAAATGGTTTTGTGCATTTACAGCAGCATCATTCGGTGCCTTGTCTTTTAGCTTGTTATTTTGATGAAAATGGGAGAAACATTTTCACTGGTTCCTCAGGAGATCACAGGTTAATTAGCTGAAAATAGGATGTGTGATGGAGGGAGGATGTAGAGGAGGAAGTTGCAGAGCATCAGTCTTTCAATCAACACTCATTGGATGAATGTTGGATGTCGTGTGGGTCTTTGCTGAGGAATAATATTCATTGGAGGAAACTGTATGCTTGTGCCACAAAAGCTTACATGTGTGATGTGAAAGTATCTGAGCCTGCTATCTGATTGGATTTCCCTTGGATCAACGTGGTTATCCAGGTTTTTTAGGGGGGATTTTTTTTCCTCTCCCTCTCTCTTTCTGGAGGTATTTTTACAGCAATAATCTGATCCACTTGACCTTAATAAAGGACCAGCCTCTTAGTTGTGGACAATACCCTCAAAGATTCATTAGAGCAAGAGAGAGCACAGGGGAAGAAGGCAGTCAATTAAACACAGAGAAAGGGAGAGCTAAATAGAGCAACAGAAAATGCGGGAAAAATTTGTGACAGAGTGATGAGTGAGTGACACTGTTTCAGAGATAGAGAAGAGGAACAAAGACTGAAAGAGACAAATGGAGTGAGAGTAAGTTGTTTGAAATAATAATGTAGTAGGAACTAAAAGGACTGTGGAAGAAAAGATAGAAGAAGAGGGGAAGATGAGTGTGAGGTGGGAGACAGAGGGACTCCAGACAGTTGGCATCGTCTGCCTGGTGATCATGTTCCTCAAACTGATGCACCTGCTGGGCCTCATCGACATCACTGAGACTGGTGAGACAACCGGGGAGAGGGGCAATGAGAAGGAGGATGATGACATAGAGAGAGCAGGCTGGAGTGATTTTATCTTTTTTTTTTTTATCTGGGACTAATTTGACTTAAACAATATGGCTGCTAAGTTTTGACATTTGTTGGTGTCACTGAATTGCAGCAAACATCCAAAAACAACAATGCATTACTCTTCCTTTCAATACTTTTTGGCCACTGGCCATTCAGTATTCTACAAATTTCATTTATTTACATCTCATCTGCAACAGCAGAGCTTTTAAAAACACATAATTGTAAAGTGATTTCATTTTTCTATTAATACAATGTTGAGATGTTGTTAATTAGTAGATCTGGCAAGTTGCAAAAATATTAATACTGAATGTTTCAGTGGATTGTTCATAGCATATTTGTTTTCATCTGAACTGTTTGATCTTGCAGAACAATATCTGCTTGCAGTGATTATTAACTTTTTTTCATGTTTATGAGTTTTAGCATGACCCATGGACGATATGAGGCAAGTGATTTGTTACAGAAGTTAATAGTTTTTGAGGGACTGGATCTGGAACTGAACACATATGGAGACACTGAAATTCATTATCATGAACCGGACGATGGCTTTGACCCTGAAAAA
>NW_018127900.1:2805192-2864937 GCF_001952655.1 Monopterus albus
CTAAATTGTTAACATTTTTTGATTTAGTGGGATATAAGACTGCAGTGTTTATGTATAAAGCCAGGAGCAATTTATTACCTGGTGGAATTCAAAAACTATTTAATGAAAGGGAAGGGGGATACAATTTAAGGGGTCAGTTAAATTTAAAAATTCATGCTATACGTACAACCAAAAAAAGATTTTGTATTTCCATAAGTGGGGTAAAACTATGGAATAATTTAAGTGTGGATATAAAAGGTAGTAATAGAATTGATGAGTTTAATCAGAAATATAAAGGTATGTGTCAATCAAGATATATTCAAGAACAGGCTTAATGATTAATTAGATGGAACATTGTGGGTGTGGTGTATGAATGTTAACACTTTGTAATAATTCTTTAGTATATTACTTGTGTGGTGTAGAAGATAATTATTTAAGAATGTAATTATGTAAGAATGTTAACAATCTGTAATAATTTTTTAGTATATCACTAGCGTGATGTAGAACAAAATTATCTATGTAGAGATACTGCTTGCAAACCAATGATGGTAAGATGATGTCATGGGGTAGGACTGGATAAGTCTAACTTCTTCCTACTCCATTCAAGCATGTACTAGGTATAAGCACATTGGGATAGGATTAGCATTTGTGGATATGTGTGAAATTATGTGTGTTGACATATCGACTATCTTTACATGCTTGAAAGAATAAAATCAATCAATCAAAAAAAAACAACATCCCATTAAAAGCTATTCAATCCATTCAGTTAAGATTTCTTTTTTGTTAAGCTACTGTGCTCTCGTACTAAAGGGAAAAATATCATCACCAAATAATTTGGGGTTTAACTATTTGTTTAGAATAGTTTAAAATATGAGACCGATTTTGTATTTTGCACATTGTCCCATTTTCTCTGTGGGAGAAACTTGTGGTGAAGTAGGTCAGAGGTCGTCTCCTGCCGCCTCCTTCTCACTTTGTGCAGGACTGAACTAACTGTCTTAGTTAAGAGTGGTTCACCTCCCTTCTTCAGTTCCCTTCTTGGTAGTTTTTGTTTATGTTTCACAGTATATCACATTTCACTGCTCTGCTGGATGTTTTATCAGAATCAAGCTTGAGTCTTTCCTGCTGGACTGCTCAGCACCCATCATAGAAACCTCTCAGTGTCCGATCTGACTTGACTTGTTTTCTTTGCTTTGTTTTTTCTTCCTCTTGCTATCACTTTCTCACTGTTCTCCATTTACTCTTTCACTCCATCTTGGTGTCCACACCCCTCCTCCTTCTCCTCCTCTGTTCTCTCTGTCTAAAGATGGTGAGTATGGTACCCATAGAAAGAAACTTAACTTTAGTGCAAGAAAACTTCCCTCCTTTTTTTGAATGTTGTTTTCCCAGACGTGCAGTGCTCTCTTAGTGTGTGTGAACTGGTAACCAATAATCCCCTAACACTGACTTGTGCATTTGTGATATGTTCTGTCTTCAACTGAATTTCTCAAATTCGGATTTTCTGCCATGGCTTTTTTAAAGATCAAAACCATAGTTGTTAGGTGACAGTTCCATCATAAGGAAAGTATCTCCTCTTGTTTTTAACTCCCTCATTCACCTGCATTTTGTTTCTGTTTTTTTTTTTTGTAAATCTTTTGCCCACACTCACACGTTTTCCCCACCTGCTCTATAATAAATGCCTTTCTGATGAATGTGAGATCCCGCCCCTTCCTGAATGTTGACCTGCATCCACACACTCAAAGTCTGCCCCATCCTCCCTCTTCTCCTCTTCATCCTTCCCTCTCTACATCACTTGTCTCTCTTTCTTTTCTCTCTCCCTGTCTGTCTATCCATCTCTTTTTCTCTCTCTCTCTCTTTCTCCCACAGACAGCAGCGACAGTGATTTGGAGCTGTCAACAGTGCGTCACCAACCGGAGGGGCTGGACCAACTGCAGGCTCAGACCAAATTCACCAGGAAGGAGCTTCAGTCTCTGTATCGAGGCTTCAAGAACGTATGCTTCTAATTAGTTTGCTGCTATTACTATGCTTTATATAGACTTGAATTATTCTAATATGTCTATTTTTTCCTCCTCTCTTGAGCAGGAGTGTCCCAGTGGGATGGTTGATGAGGAGACATTCAAGTCTATCTATTCTCAGTTCTTTCCCCAAGGAGGTTAGACAATAAAACAGTCTCCTTTCTTGTTCTCGCTTATTGGGGGTTGTGTGAAAATTTTAACAAAAATGCACTTGTAATTTTGGCTTCTGTCTTTTTTTTTACATATAATGTGCCTTTGTGGTGTTGGACATTGCTGGCCAGCTAGGTCCTTTTAAAAGTTGTGTTTTTGGATTGTTTTTATGTGTGTAGGTGAGTTGTCTCTGTGTTTTGTTTGAGAACTTGTTGTGTTGAATCGCCCATTCAGGCGAAAAACAAGAAGTATCTTCAAAAACATTAAATTGTAGTTAATAAAAATTGTCTCTCAAAGCAAATATTAATAACCCCGGGAGTAAAACATTATGTCCAACTCTCCCCTCCAACTCCAATAAATGGATTTTATTTATTTATTTAGCAGTTTTTGGTGCTTTGTCGAAAAATGGGACGCTGCATCATTGACACTGACTCCTTTTGTCCACAGATGCAACCACCTACGCTCACTTCTTGTTCAATGCATTTGACATCGACAGAAATGGCTCAATCCGATTTGAAGATTTTGTCATCGGCCTGTCAGTGTTGCTCAGAGGCTCGGTCACTGAGAAGCTTAACTGGGCCTTTAACCTCTATGACATTAATAAGGATGGCTACATCACCAAAGAGGTATTGTGAATAATGGGATATGCAACCTTTTGACCTCATGCAAATGTCATAATTGAGATGATTCCTCCAACACAGTAGAAACAGTCTGTTCTGCCTCTTATGAACAGAAAGTCTTGGAGCAAGTTAAATATTACAAATGAATGGATTAGACATGCACTGAGGGCCTGGGCAACAGTTAGGGAGGAACTGGGTATGAAGATGCTGCTGGATTCGGAGTGAATGTTTGTCAAATATCCAACTTAACTGCAGTGTGGTTTGGAATGGGAGGCCCTCATCACTAACATGTATATGCACGATGAACCACAGCACAGAACGTGTAGCCAGTCTAGCTCAAGTTGAGTTTCATTCACATATTGTAGTTTATAAAATAAAAATCTAGTCACAGTGGGTGAGAAACAATAAGCTGATGTTTTAACTCTTTCAGTTTGCTTCTGTCTTCTCTTCAGGAGATGCTGGCGATTATGAAATCGATCTACGACATGATGGGGAGGTACACCTACCCTTGTGTGCGAGATGAAGCTCCCTCTGAACATGTAGACAAGTTCTTCCAGGTTATGAGTTCACACAAATTAAAAAAAACACGTGCAGTGTTACAAGACCTCTTTTCACTTTCTACTCAAAGTAGCATCACAGAATTCTGTAAAATTCTCTCACTATGTCCTTTCTCTCTGTTTTGCTGCTTCTTTTTTCCCCCCCATAGAAAATGGACAAAAATCGAGACGGTGTAGTGACTATCGAAGAGTTCATTGAGACCTGTCAGAAGGTGACTCTTTTTCACCCAGTCCCACTATCAAAGACAAAATCACAATTACTCATCAACACAAAAAGTGTACAACAGGTCTGTGACCCTGACAACATCATGTCATGGTTAATCAGGCACTAATATCCGTATCCAACCATACGTTACAGCATCACTCGTGTTTATGAGAAATACCTCACTTTCACCATTACCTTTCCTGACAGTTTGAGATGATCTGTCTGTGTGTTTAACTTAACCCAAATTCAAACATTGAGCAATAAAGTTGCTGCAGCTTTGCAGCTGTTCTAATATGACTCAATCCATAAGGGCCAAGGACATACAAAAAGAGTTTAGATACTCTTTTAGGAGAATTGCACTAACTTTAATATTAAAATTATTAAAAGGTTTTATCTTAAAAACATTTTTATTACAATTTACAATAAATACCACAATACCACTGTGTAAAACTACTGCAAGTAAGACTAAGACAATGATCCTTGTCCTCACATTCAACTATTGCACATTTTGGGTTCATCCCCAGTTCACAGCTGTTTGTTTTTATATAACCCATTGACCAAGCTGTCATGTTGTCAGTCACTTTTCTTGCACTGAAACAATATTTTAAAAGCAAGTTTTTGAATATTGGCTTTATATAGTCTGAACTTGTTTTAAAAGCATTTCAGATACCATAATTCAATGGTATTAAGAAGATTTTTCTAATTCTAAACTGTACAGTCACAAATTTACATGGATATTTAATCTGTATGATTTCATCTTCTGCTGCCACCAGCAGTTTGTCCCTTTCAGGTTAATGTAGGATTACAGCACCTTATAATCCATCAAGGGAATTCAGGTTTGCGACTACACTAAATACAATATACTGACTTTTCTCCATCTCAGGCTCTTTTTTGGATGCTGGTGTGTTTCTAAAAATAAATGTACATTGTCATATTATATTTCTGCCTCCACTGGATTAGTATGGAAACTCTGCTTTTTATTTACCCACTGCCATGGTGAATGATGTTAGCTTTATTTAACTAAAACATACTCAGATGGCTGAACTGATTCTGTTTGGCTGTTCTGTAACTAAAAACTCTGAGTTAGCCATTTCAGGGTTTTTGAACTCAGAGTCCAAGGTTAAATTCCCAGTTTTTAAAATAGTTTCTGGAATAGGCCCCTGAACTTTCTTATCATTTTTTCCAGGACGAGAACATCATGAACTCCATGCAGCTGTTTGAGAATGTGATATGAGGAATCAGGATGCTCTCAGCTGTTGTTTTTCATTAGCCCAGGAGCACAACTCACACACAAACACAGCACACCCATACCTTCACACTAAACATGACATCCTGGCACATACAATAATGGATGCACTGTAAAGATGGAGGAAGTAGATGTTTTTTTGCCTTTCTTGCCATGCTTCTTTAGCTGTATCTTGCAACTGCTTCTGGATAAAAATGATTGCTGCGTAGAAAAGAAGAGCTTCCTGGGTAAAGTCCCCACACATCCAGTGTATTTTTGTGTCCGCAGCGAAGAAACCGAAGAGCCTTTTGTGCTTTTATCATCAGACAACCAAAAAGGACTGAAGAAGCTTACAAGAATCCACTGACCTGAGCACACAAGGATGCTACCTTTAACACTACTCCACCTTGCCTCACTATCATACACACTTTCTTTTATACATACACACACAGACCTGCTGTTTTCTCAAGAGGTCTTAGACCAATGGATGAAGTGAACAAAGAGCAGCATGTAAAATAATAAACAAATCACAGTGACACTGAAAAAGAGAAATGACATAAAGCATGTCTGTCTTCAAATATGTGATGTGGAATTAGCTTGCACTACAATTGTAAGACTATGTATTATATGCACTGTAGATACCTGCACATGTACACCACTGATGGAAGCCAGTGTGTATGTATATATGTATAGTTAATAGTTGTATATCCTACGCAGTATTGGTCTCATCTGTGCTGCACTCAGTGATGGAATAGGACCAGAATTTGTTTTAAGAAATCTCTGTGTTAATCAGTTTAACACCATGTTTAGTAACAGCTCCTCACAGAATTTATATAGATATTCAGATGTTTCTTTCGTTTTTGTATTTGGAAGATTATGTTTAGCTGGTCAGATTGGCTAAGTTAGTCTGTGCAGTACTGTGAAGAAACAAAGACCTATTAAAAGAGTGTCCTCAAGCCAAGTGAAGGTTTTATCTTGGTTCTTCAGTATCTCTGAGCATGCTGACTCTAAGTGCCACAGTATTACGTACAGTATAGTAGGATCTTTGTGATGTCAGTTAATTAAAGATGCTGTTGACAGCTGTGCCTTCTCCTTTTTTTAATGCACATTTCCTTCCTACATTCAGATGATAAAGCAATCACATCAGTAGCTCTGACCCAGGGGTCCTTTGGTACCGTGGCCATGTGCCTGGTATAGATCTCATCAGTAATCCTTCTATTAGTTTGTACATAAGTATAAAGTAGTATAAAATGGAAACACTCAAGTAAAGTACCTCAAAACAGTGCTTTAGTAGACTTCTTATCCAATCTTGTGCCAACTTGGTTATGCCAGGGCAAATACCCCATCAAATGTGTGGATATAGGCCAGTAACGGCAGTGCAAATAAACAACCATCAGATGGCAGTGTGATGAAATACATAAGACTAATGGCACAGTTGAAGGCGAGCAGAAATACGACATTTTAATATTTCTGAGGGCAGTGAATGCTCTTGTTAAGTAACTGTAGAGCTCCAGAAAAAGTATGGGTAGCTTATGCAACAGAATGTTAGGCATCTAGACCGAGGAGGGAAGGAGGACTGCGTCACTTCGAGAACGCTCCTGATTGGCTGAGTCGCGCCTCCAAGGCGGGGTGAGAGGCAGGAACTTGACGCGACGTGCGTGATGACGAACATGAACCCGTGGCTTACGAAAAACGAAATATCTCCATGGGCTGCACGTTTAATACCAGCTTAAAAGCCCGTTTGTTGAAGAGAATCAGTGTGTCGTGGAAGAACTAGGCTTGAAGACGGTGTCGTCTCGTCATCATAGTCCTTTAAGTGTCTGTGCTATCCTCTGGCCTTAAATGAAGGCTGCCTTTGCCTCCTTTCCCTCCGCTCAGCTTCAACAACACAAACCACGGGGGCTAGCCAAGGGACGTAACATTAGCCGAGACGGGAAGTGAGCTTCGTCTTCTCTTTCATCGGGCAGGTGAGTAAAAAATGTGCCATTCTTAATCCCATGAGACAGACTTAATGGGAATTTCTGCTTTGCGTAGCTTCTCCTCGTCGTCGCAGCCGGGGCTCAAGTTGGTAATTGATAATAAGAAGCGTTTAGAGATATAAAGGTCTCCATCTGGTAGCAAAAGGACTTTGTGGTCCCACCGGTGTGACCGTGCATGCTGCTGATGCTTAAGTGTGACCATAAAACAAGGCCCAGTTAGCCTTGCTCATCCTGATCATCCTCCACTGTTTACCATTCATCTGTAAAGCACGAAAGAGCATTGTGGAAAATATATTTCAGGCAAAAACTATTGCTTATCCTTATGGTGTGGAGATCAGATGCCTCAAGGTTTTTGTATAGGAGTGCTGTATTGTGACTAACACTCAGGGAGGTTAAACATGCATCGCAAATTGACTTGTATCACTTAACCTACCCCAAAAGGTAGAGCAGGTAAGAAAATACAGCAACCAGACAGGGACATTAGAGCTTATTTGGCCATTAGGTTTTATTGGCTCCTGATGATGAGGTTGTCCTGGTTGCTGATCACTGGTGTTTGTGTGTTTATGCTTAACAGTGCCATTATGTATGCTTGTGCATCTGTCAGAGTCAAACACACGTTATTAAAAAGATATATTTAAAGCTACTCTGCTTAATTCATTTTCTTCCTAGAGGGTGAAGAGAGACTCAAAAGGAACTGACATCATAAGCTGCTTCAAACTGTTCTTTGCCCCCTCTCGCCACATCTCTCTTCTTAGCCAGGATACAAAATATGGATGACTGGTTGTGACAAACTGTACAAAAGGCAGCAACCAGTTCAAAGACTGTGTTAGCTGACTAGCAAGTTAATTTGGCAGTCTTAATAGAATGCTCTGCTTACTGCTAATGTGTCACAAAGCACTAATATTACAAAAAGCTTGAATTACTCCCAAAATTAAAGTCACCAATTTAATACAGTGTTAAAACCCAGTCTTTGTTACATCTAAAATACAGTTGTATGCAAAGGTTTGGGTAGTTCTGGGCAATTTGTTGGGGTTTTTTCAGTCTGTGACACTGGCTGCAAGGACATAGGGAAGAACGGATTTCACTGAATATCAGTAAAGTCATGCATTGGTCAAGGAAGTGAAACTGAACAGTCTAGCTTCTACAACAGGATAATAGTCCTAAGTAGACCAAAATCTACTATGAACTACTTGAGGAAATGCAGGCTGAAATTTTTGGAACAGCCCTTACAGTCCCCTGACTTGAACGTCTTAAACATGCTGTGTCTGCCAGATAGCTTTTACCTTGTCACCATTAATTCTAGTGTGTGCAGATGTAACAGCCTCTCGCGGATCAAGTCTTTCAGCACCATTTGTTGATACTGTAATAAAACCAAATGTATATCTTTATGTGTTGAAACTCAGTACTGCAGCAAGGAGCTTTAGGAGACTGGTAGAATGAATATGACAGACTATCCAACGTGGAATGAAAAACAGCTGCATTTTTTTTTTCACTGAAACGTGGCTGCACAGCCATCAAGCTGGATGAGCTAACTTGATACTTAGTGGATGGACTCCCTGCCCAGTAAGGCACTGTGCGTATAGGGAATGGTGTATGAATCCTGTGGTTGTGTCCAGACTTGTCCATAATGTCTTTTCTCTGTTAAGTCAGTCACACACTGTATGACTCTTATTGATCATATACTATTTATTAACTCACACTATACATTTAAACTGGCCCGACCTGCAATCTGCAACACAGCTGACCAGATTTCTGACATGCCAGAAATCCATCCGAGCAGTCAGTAGCTAAAGATGTTTAATAAACATGCAAGTAACAAATAACAAGCTGACAGATCCAGGTTACATGATTGACATTACTAATGAGCAAATAATACCATTTGACACATATCTCTGATTAATGGTACACTTCAACCCATCCAGACATCATAAACAGGTCAACAATCTTCATTAAGGTGACATGAAGTGGCGTGTAACACGTTAAGCTGTCATAGAGATATGTCCAACCCATCAAGAAGTCACAAGCAGATACATTAACCTGGCATAAGATGACACAGTATTAATTTGATGTGAGTGTCCATAGATGACAGATTAAATAACTGTGTACTGTCAGCTGTTAGACAAATAAGCAAAACTAATGAATCTCAGTAAATGAGTATAGTGAATAAAATGAACTTAAACAGATACAACTACTACAGGCATATAAAGATTTATTATATTTAAACCTTACATTGTGTACACACATCAACCAATCAATAAATTTTATTTGTATAGCGCCAAATCACAACAAAAGTCATCTCAGGACACTTTACAAAGTAAGGTCTAGACCTTACTGTTATCAATATTATTACAGAGGGAAAACCCAACAAATCCCCCTTGAGCAAGCACTTGGTGACAGTGGGGAGGAAAAACTCCCTTTAACGGAAGAAACCTCCAACAGACCCCGGCTCTTGGTGGGCGGCCTTCTGCCTCGACCGGTTGGGGTGAGTGGATAGAGGAGAGACAAAAGAAGAAAAGCAACAAGACACAACAATCAAACACTGATCAGGTCAATGTGGCTGGTGACTGCTCGTCTAGTGATGTGTAATGGTGGCATATAGAAGCATAGGGAGAGAGAGGAGAGGAGAGCAGAGCAGGAGGGGAGGGGAAAGAAACTCAGAGCATCATGGGGCCCCCCAGCAGCCTAGGCCTATAGCAGCATAACTAAGGGAAGGCTCCGGGTCACCTGATCCAGCCCTAACTATAAGCTTTATCAAAAAGGAACGTCTTAAGTCTAATCTTAAAGGTAGAGAGGGTGTCCGCCTCCTGAACTGAGACTGGGAGTTGGTTCCATAGGAGAGGAGCTTGATAGCTAAAGGCTCTGCCTCCCATTCTGCTTCTGTGGACTCTAGGAACCACAAGTAAACCTGCACTCTGAGAGCAAAGTGCTCTGTTAGGATGATAAGGCTCTACGAGGTCTTTAAGATACGCTGGAGCCTTGTCATTAAGGGATTTGTATGTTTTTGTACTTACAGTTGTTCATAGATGCACATGCCACACTAGGCTCTCTCAATGAGATTTTCAGATCTGACAGATGGCAGTTACACTAAAAACAAAGTTCAGGACATACCCAGAATGGTGGCCCAGACATGCAGTCACAGAAGCCCTGTTTCCACCAGAGAAACTTTCCCCAGTGAGCAGGAGCCTTTTTCAGAATGCAGTTCCTCTACCTCCACTGGAGTAACCAGGATCTAAATTTATTCATTTCAGCTTTGCCTCCATTCTGTCCTCCACCACTGGAATTTAACTGTAGCGAACATTTTACATGTAGCATTCTTACACCCCCGCTGCCGACTGTCATGCTCATACGTCAGCGGGCTAATTTGTTTAATCTTCCCCGGGCTTTGGCCCTGCTCTGAAATGTCAAATCAACTCACTCGAGGGACTTGGGGCCCCAGGTACAGTTCTTAGACTAATTCCTGGGAATAGGGATGCCAGTGCTGACTGTACAAGTAAATTGCCCCCACTGTGGCTGTTGCTTTCCCTCTGTAAAGAAGTTGATACTGTACAGGAAGCTTATTTGAGATCCTGTGCTGAATCATTGCAGTTCTCTACAGACTACAAGTAAATTTTGCATCAACATCGAGGCTACCATGCATCTTGCCTTTGTGAGGGTCACCTCACAGGATGTCAAGCCAGACTGGGACAGGAACAGGCACACTTGGGTGAACTGAGTTGCATGAATGGATTTCAGGCCCTCTTTGCTGTAGGCGACATGACTAAGATTACATTGTATTGCTGGATCGTGCTGTGCCTTCCCACTGTATTGTTTATAGTTGTGTGTGTGTGTGTGTGTGTGTACGTGGTGTTGTATGGTGGGTGGTAATGGTGATATTTTAGCATGTCTTTGAGCAGCATGCCCTGAAATAACACTGATTTGTGTTTTATCTTTGCAGGCTGCTTACTGGTTTGTTGCTTTTTTGCTATGTAAATAAAAATCAACATTGTCTTTAATGGCCAAGTATGTTTGAACATATAGGAATCTGACTCCAGTACAGAGGCTCTCAATGTGTTGTAAGGCAACTGGAATAGAATATAACAGAGTAAAGAATTCAAAAATAGAGCAATAAAAATTTCAAAGAGGAAATGTGTGCAATCAAAAAATAGGAATGAGACAGCATTTATAAATACATGCACACAATACTGCAGAAACGCTTTCAGTCTGTACACAGTAGTGCTGCTCCAGTAGTGAAGTCAGTTGTGTTCCAATCCAGCTGGCGTAGCCTTGTTTCAGTCCTTGCTGGTCACCTTCAGGCTAATCATGTTTTGCATGTAGAGCAATGTGACCTTGTTGCATGTGGATAACCTTGTTGTAGGCATCATCCACTGATCTCTATTCTCTCTTGCTCTGGTATCAGGTCTGTCTGTGAGGAGCCCCACCCAGTGATGGTAGTACTCATATCTCTTCTTGGCAGTGTTTCCTTATCTCTCTGATCCTTTTTGTTGTGTGTGTGTCCTGTCCCGTCCCTGTTATAACTACATTGCTTCACATGAACCACAAAACATCCACTTTAATGTGTATGTGTGTGTTTGGTAACAGTTCTACTTGAGAGCTGAACAATTAAGTAATGGATTGTTACTGGTTCCAGTTGAGGATTTGATTTGATATTTTTCTTAGGACAGGACAAAATGAAACTCGCTGTTGTCTGGTTTGTGACCCCACTGCAGTTGGTGGACAAACAGACAAACACGCTGTCTGCTGTTAGCCGCAGATTGTTTATGAGGTAAAGAGGCATCGCTGTGTAACACCACTGGATAATTAGAGTGAGCTAAGTGCTTCTGAGTCATTCCGACAACTCCCAAAAGAGTGAGACATTTCACTGGTAAAACTATTGATCGATCACACATCAATGATGGAAACGTAGCACGTTTTTTTGGGGTGGTTACGAAGAGCCGTCATCTTTTACATTATACTGCATAGGAACTTTCATTAGCTTTTTGTATTGTTTTTTTTAGAGTATTGCCAGATGTGCAAATAGGGTTCTGCAACACAAGGATTCACTGACTGGTTGCTGGAAAAAAGACTGCACTGAACATCTCAGGTTAGGCATATTGACCTGATCCCTATAAATCTGTCAGGGACTGACTGAAGGTAATCGATCTCCACAGTTACTGTGCAAACAAATGAAACGGGTTGTCCCGCTGTGGGTACCAGCAGGAGTCTAGCTCTGGCAGAATTAAAGGATTTTATCAACTTCAGGAGGCAACAGTGGATGCCTTTAGTCTTAAATATGCCTGTTAGGCTTGAAGAATGTACAGTTACAGTAAAGTTTTTGTGGTATTCAACCTTTAAGGCCCATTTATGTGCTGCTGATGGCATGCTGTGTGGGAACAAGTGTTGCTTTGAGAAAGCGATGGAAATACAATTAACCTGATCTAAATGTAACTGTCTTTTCTGCTGCTTTGGTTTCTTCAACTGAGAAATGTGTACAGTACAGCTAGGGAGTCCATCTGCTGTTTAACTGTAAATTACTAAATATAGCAAGATTATTTTGGCTTTACACCAACCAGGACATTAATAAACCTAAATGCACAGTGTAAGTTAATTTTTTTTATGTGGAAATGGTCTAAATTTCAGCTACAGTAATGAAACTCGGTTATGTATAAGGTCTTAATTGCACTTTTTTTTCCCCAAGCTGTCTTTAACATATTTGTGTTGTTCTGGGTCAAGGAAATTTACTCTACATGAGACATTAAAGGATTTGCTTAGTCATTCCACCACCAACCTATTGGTGGACGTCAAGGTCATACTTGTCTCCTTTCCTGGTAACTAATAAATTCCAGGGAGAAGAGTTTATAATGAGCCTGTCTCACACACTGAGATGCAGAGGTTACAGTGACTCATATGAATACACTGATTCAGCAGTTTGACATTTTAGAAAATTGTATCACACCTGTTTCTGTCCTGTGAGACGCAGGTTACAAAAAAGATGAATAGCAAGTTTTATTAATCAGAGGTCTCCCTCTGAAATGAAAACACTGTAGGGTAGCTGAGGGACAAGAGTGTCTTGGTGACTTTTTTTTAAAGCCATGTTAACAGCACACATAGGGATGTTGGTGTGGTCCACCATGGATATTCAAGATGCCCAGGGAATGGATCACGGTCACCAATTGGTTGATATCTTACGCTTTTAGTTAAATGGCGAAACCCCTGGATTTCTATCAACTTTGGTCCCATCAGCCTTTTTCTGTTTTCAGGACTAGTTAGCAAATGTTAGAAGGGTAATGCGCTAACATGGCAAACATTACACCTGCTTACATCAGCAGGTTAGCACTCTGCACCACTAGGTTGGACAGATTTACGTCACCTTGCGTTGTCCTCTTCTTCTGCAGTTCTTTAATTTGTTCTTCATTATCTCGACAAACCAACTCCTAATAGTCGCACAGTGGATGGATATGCATATTTGCATGTTCTTTTTGTTTTTCTAATATAATTTGCACTACTTTTTAATGGCAACAAGGCTAGTGTACGCCTTGTAATGTCACATTCTCTGTGTTTCAGTAGTCAAGGCTTGTGCACTGTAGAAAGAGAACACAACCAAATGACTACTCAGATTCCTTAATGGCTGCATAACCAGTGCAGCTCAAACATGTGCACCTGTTTTTGTGTCTACTAGCTGCACGAATCAGCAGATCAATTCAAACAGTCATGGTCTTGTCAGCTGTGTAAAGGATGTCTTGCTAAGAGGTCTGGTTGTTTGTGATTGATTAGTATTGATTGTTATTTCCACAGACAGCTGATGCAATACTCTGGCATTGAGTGACAAATGAGTATTATCTGCTTGACTTGGGCAAATGAAAAGCCCAACCCAGAAATGAGTAACCGTTTTGCATAAAAGGTCAAGTGACTGTGTAATTATTTTCTGACCGCAGACCTCGCCAGGTGATTTTATTCTTTAGTTCCTCTTCTGTGTTTGACGGTGTGCTGCTGGATCAAATCCAGATTCTGTGTTTCTGAAAGTCCCTCCAAACATGTACAACCACAAATGCTGCATCCACAAAATGTCAGTTGGTTGTGGACATTATCTGGGCTCAGGCTGAGAAGGTGAGCAAGTCTGGGGATGGACAGACTACTCTGTCAGTTTTCATATAAAGTGATTATTTTTTTAAGCACAAAAGTTTTAATAAAAATCTGTAATGCTAATAAAATTTAAGAAATTAAACCAAAACCAATGGAAACTCTAAGAATAGTTATAAACTGCATTTGTACATTTGACCTTTTAAACTGAGGATTGAGCTTGGAGTGCTTCGCTAAAAATAAACACATTGACCTAGTTGAAAGGTTACAGCAAATGGACACCAAACACATGAAAATAGTTTCAATCAAACATTAAACCTTGATTTATTGGTGCTGTGGATGCATCAAGTGCAGCGATGTGTGATCAGACACTTAGAAGCTACTGTACAAAGGTTTGTAAAATTGTCATTAACTAGCGATTTAAAAGTCATGTTTCACTATCCTGACTTGTTATTGTTGTAGCAGTTCTAAGTAAATAATTATCCTCCTGCATGTCATGGTAGATTGTTTTTGTACTCCATACAACCATCATTGTTCTGAGCAAATAAAATGAATAAATAATTGTCTACGGTTGTTCTCCTTTCGGTTCACGCTGTTCAAAGAAAATTTCTGCCACTTGAGCAGTGTACAAACAGATTAAACAGCAACTAAGAATTTAATCTTGTAATTTAATAAACCGGGGGGATTAGACTGACAAAACAAGCTGAACATGTTATCCTGGTTCTCAGATGTTGTAATGGGCACTATTTTACAGTTGTTGTTTTTTTTTTGGTTATACTTTAAATAAAAATACAATTATTGAGAAAAATCACTGGTTTCTATTATTCTATTATTAAAAATCTGTTTCATATTGTGAATTGATAGTGGTCTGTGACTGAGACATTGTTTTCTGTGCCTTTTAAAAATCCCCAGATCTCTCTACTCTCTGCAGACGACATAGTCTAGCCTTCATGACTGAACTACAGCCAAACATCTGTAAGGGATGGAGTTGATATGTATGCACACTCTCACACAGATTTAGTCCTAGATATGAAACCACCAACACAAACTGGTGTGAAGTTCCACAGAGCACAGAATAAGCTGGTGCAGGATCCACAGATGATGTTACCATGGTTATAGATCCAGGTGGTACCTCTGTCCACCTGTGTATTCTGGGATAAGTTAAAATTACCACCGCTGTCATCTCTGTTTTCGTCCTCGCTCTGGTTTCTGCCTTTTTTTTTTGTTTGTTTTTTTTGTTTTTTTATTTCCTCACAAAGATGGTACTGTCTCACAAACCACACTTGTGCTGCTTTTATATTTTGCATGATAAGAAATGTTGGTTTATGTTTGTGCAACTGCTGGCTTCCTCTGTTTATGTAATCACAAGTTCACTTTTGGTTCTGTCTTTGGTTATTTTTCCCCCCTGGTTTTGTGATGTTTTGGATTTGTGTGTGTGTGTGTGTGTGTGTGTGTGTGTGTGTGTGTGTGTGTGTGTGGCTGTAAATTGTGGAGACCAGTTAGATTTATGCCAATGAAATGAAGACATTTTGGTCAGTTGTCACTTCCTCACACCCTTTCAAAGGACTATTTGAGGGTTAAGATTGGGATTTTAGAGTTGAGTTTAAGAATTAGATTTAGGGGAAGGGGTGGGATTAGGCATTTAGTTGTGATGGTAAAGGTTAGTGTAAGGGGCTAGGCAATGCATTACGTCAATGAGTGTCCTCACAAAGATGGCTTTAAGTGCCTGTGTGTGTGACAGAAAACACAGGGATGAGGAGAGGTTCATTTTAAGCTGTGATGTTGCAGTAGCATCACTCTTCTGTTGTTGGCACATGACTCATCATCATTAGTCACCCAGAGGCTTCTGGGAAATGTCTTGTCATGCTCCACATTTCATAGATAACTCAGAATAGAGAGATCTACATGCTGGGCATCACTGAGTTCCAGCTTTATGCTATGTGTGTGATGTATTCTCTGGTCAGAAAATGACTTGTATGACTTTATAATGATTTTTGTCATCATGTGGCATTGTTAAAGGTTAATAGTGGATTTATTTAAGTCTACAACCAGTAGGCTTTTAATCGAATTAAACACTAAATCAGCAAAAATTCTGAAGTCATTTTTCATTAAGCAAAAATGCCAAAAATTCTCTGGTTGCAGCCGAGGTCTGAAATTAAACTTTTGACTCACTGGCCAAGGTTCCTGGTAGATGGAAAAACCGGCTCAGCAAATTATTATTTTTTATTTATTTTTTTTATACCAGCCAATTAGTTGCATTTTTGTGTATATTTTTGTTTCAGTATTTCATTGGAGTAATAGGTTATGTTAAATGCAAACTTCAACACAGTAAAATGTAAAGCAAAATGAATGTATTGATTGGTGGGAGGAGGTGGGTTGTCATGGGGGTTGACACTCTCTGTCTCCGACACAGACAGAGGACAGAAGTAGAACTCCTGTAAATCAAAATGCAGTAGACACTCTCAGTATAGTGTTTTATTACATGACTATTTTGGTACAAATGTTTACCCGCCAATAGCAGACAGTGAGATTTAGTCGCCAAACAGAAAATCTACCCGCATTTGGCGCTTGGTGGGTGTTTAATTTTGGACCCTGGTTGCAGCTTCTCAAGTGTGAGAATTTGCTGCTTTAAGACTGAATATTTTTGGGTTCTTGATTGTGAATTGAAAACAAAACTAGGCATTTGAAGATGTCAACATGGGGGAAAATGGGAAAATGCTAATTGGTTGTTTTTGGCATTTTATAGACCAAGAATTTAATGGATTAACTGAGAAAATGGTCTGAAGAGCAACACACACACTAATAACTTTTGCTTAAATGCTGTCTGTCAAATTAACTTCTCTCACCTCCCTCCTTATCCTTGACCCCGTTGCCTCACTCTTGTCTGCCTCCTCCCCCTTCTCTTCTTCTTTCCTCTCGTTTTCCACATATTCCCTTCCTTTTCTCTTGCCCCTTCCACACAGATGCTCCCAGCTGCCCAGCTTGACAGGAGCGATGGGATGTGTCAACTAGGTATTACACCTATCCCAACATTTTACACTGCAAGCAGGGAGACTGGTTGGGTGGGAAAGAATATTTGGGGAATTTTTAAGAAACTGTAAATGTGACATAGAAGAATGGTCATGAAAAGGCGCATGACAGGTGGCACTATTTAGTCTGTAGTGGCACACAGTAGATTAACGGCCACTACTGTACTTTCAGTAAAGATATCTGTACTCGCGCTGTTTTTAAGGTTTGAATAATTTGAGGAATATCTTATTGCACTTTTTCTGATTTTTTTGTATAGTTGGTGAGCAGTAGAGAAGTCACAGGAAATGAAGAGACAGCTAGAAAATGAAATGATCAAAATATATTCACCAGGTGGACTCCTACCGCACATTTGTTGTTGTGTAATTGGTGTATTGTAACTCAAGGCTGTCATGGTGCCTCTATTTGATTTATTTGTTTAATATTATGGTTGAAATTGCAGTTATTTGTGCAAGTTAATCTCCAGGCCTATAGAACAGTGGTGGTCTCATGGGATAAAACATGTTGTTTTTTTTTGTTTGTTTGTTTTTTTAACCCAGGCACGGTTTATAGTAATATTTGCAATTTAAACTTTCCACTTTTTTCCCATATAGCTGTTTTAATAAGTTATTAATAATGTACATGCATAATAAAGCAGTTTCCAGACTGTTGTTTTAGAGGAATCGTGTGGAGATATTGTTTTTCAGTTGCCCAAAATGTGATTCATCCCCTGTGTATTTGTCTTGTGTAGCGAAACTGATAGTCGTGGTACATATTGTGCACCAAACCAGGCTGCATTTTTGTCTGATTAGTTTGTTCAACTTTATTTAATCAGGAATTCTTACACAGGTCAAGGTCACAACAGGACAATTGGGTCACAATGCAGTGTTATCACACACACACACACACACACGTATTAATAGTATGAGATTGTGCTTCAAGGCCCTCAGAAGACTAAGTGTCTCAGTTTCAGTTTGACTTGCAGTTGCAGATATTTTAGTGCTCAGTGTCAGTTTTTAAATGGTTTGATTGCACTTCTTCATATATGAAGGACAAGGCCAAAGCCCAAATGCAGGAATACTTGACTTACTTGTCCTTTATTGTGTTTGACAGATAGCTACATGTCAGCACTGAGCTCTTGGCAACTTTTTACTTTCTTTACATTCTCCACATTAATATGAGCAACAGCAAGTGAGATTTTGAATAAAAGCCGGTTGTACCGGTTGTTTCACATGACTTTTCCAGTTTCAGGCTGGACACGGATGACACAGGCCTTGTTCAATACAAACAGAAGCTGACATAACACCAGAAATCAGACAATACTGCATCATGCCTGCTGTGATAACCTGACATTCCACTCTCTCTGCCTTCCTCTTTTCTCAAATGATCATTGTTTTCCTCTCAGTCAGACGTATCTGTCTTTTCCCCAGCTTATTGCACAGTCTGGCTTCTGTTTTTGCCTCCTCTCTTTTAGTGTCTGTCCCCTTGTTGGCAGATGGTATTAATAAGTGAAGTATAGGAATTGTTTTCTTCTACTCGGTGCATTTTGTATTTCTCAATTACTTGAGAAATCAGACAAATCTTTTCTTAACTATTGGTGTAGGAGTGCAGCTAACAATTATTTTCATTATAGATTAAACTGGGGTCTACACAGTAGTGATAAAATGTTCATTGTCATTTCTTAAAGGCTGAGGTGATGTGTTTGTTAGTTTTACCTGACTAATGTGAAAACAAACTTAACAGATTTGGACCACAAGACAAAGAAAGTCTTCAGAGCTGAGAAATTAGAACCAGTAACCTCTTGGCAATTTTTCTTAAAAAGGGAATTACAAGGCTACTCTATTATATTAGTTGATTAGCTGTTTCAGTTCTAAGTTGGTGAAGTGACATTACCAGAGCCGATATCATGAACGTGCTCTCAGTCTGTTTAAAATATGTTTAAAGCGTATTGATTTATCTTTTTACTTGATAAATGTTTGCCGTTATTGTGTGCTTGTTGTCCAGAGTAAAGGGGGGGAAAAGAGCAATAAGACCTAACGAGCTGTTCGGGCTCTCTGATGTGATCAGACCAACACAATCAAGTCAAATTAGAACCCTTTAAGTGACAAATCAAGATATTAATCTTTGTGTTTATCCGTCTCTTTTTCCAAGCAGATAAGGCCATCCTGGATGATGTAACCAGACTGGAGTTTTCATCTGCAGTGGTCACAATAGAGCAAAACAGGGAGTGGACAGAGAAAGAAGAGGACGAGGACGACTACATCGAAGACACACAGATGGGTGTGGGGAAGAATACCAGCAAGTCGATGGACAGCAGCAGTGAGGGAGGAAAATATGAAGAGGAGGGCAAATGTGGTGCAGATTTCTACCCTATTCCGGTACACAACTGTGTTTAATTGTCTTTTTATTGTTAAAGAAATTTCCCACATTAAAAATTCCAGAGAGACATCATGAACAAGCCTGAAGCAGGCTCACATGCTGAACAAAGACAGGGTTGGGTCAGTGTGCATGCAACCTTCCTCTCCTCCAACCATCTCTGTCTTTCTTTGACTCGCACGCTCGGATTTGCTTTGTGTTTGGAATGTATTTATGTGTGTGGGTGGTCAATCACGCAAACCTTCAGCAGTTCAAGTTTGGCTGCTGACATTTGTGTCTCCCTCATTTCTTGTTTGTGACCCAGTGGTTAATAAAGGCAAAAATGCACATAAATAGGATTTTAAAACAGTAAAGTTAAATCTAAGATGGTGGTAATCAAAACGGAGCTAAACAACCTAGCAAAGTTACATTCATCTGTTGTCCAGTGCCATATCTGCTGGATGTGTTCACAGACAACTGTTTGCTAAGACATTGTATCAGCTTTAAAAGTCAGTGATATCAGTGGTGTTTTATAGCCTGTTCTCCCAAAAATATCTGTTAATGCAAGTTTAAATGATCTGCACAGTTTCCACCACTGCGTGAAACGAAGATAAAGCTTTAAACATCTTGACTGTGACCCTTGTTTGCACTCGGTAGGCTTCACCCGTGTCCTTTAGTAGAACACAAAGCAAAGGAAATGTGATAGAAACCTAAACTTTCCTTAGCATTTATGTTGTCCCATTGAAGTATTGTGAAGAGATGTTTGTCCCTTGGGTTACAGACATTCATCTCCAACAGTGCTGTGTGTTTAACCTTGTAGGTAAACTAGTCTGGCGACATGTGGAGAAGTCGGTCGCCCTCTCTGAGGTTTTCTCAGCAGGGATCTCATAGCTGCTATAAAAATCTCATTGTACCACAGTTTGCATACTGTTGTCTCTTTGCATCTGGTCCTTCAGGCATGACAATACTCAAAAGTTGTTTTGTGTTTAAGTATTTTTAATGGTTTTAATTTTCCTAACAATGATTTCTGTTTTATAATGACCTAAACTTTTTGAGTAACATGACCTGGATACCTTTGGGAAATACAGAGGATAAGCACACACTCTGACACCGCACTTAATCGCACACATACTCTGTGGAAGACATTTGGCTGTAGGGCGACAGATTTGCATCCTGTTGGAAGCACGTGTCTATGCCCAGGTTGCGACATGTAGTTCTGCCTTTAATTTGACCTGACACGTTTGTGGTTTTCACACAGCATACTATGGTGAATAGGTACTTGGACTTTCACAATCCTTCACCTCACCTGTTTTTATGTGGCTTTGTCAGCCAGACAAAAACTATTGACGTCATTCTCACAAGTTGGATTGCCAAAATGTAATTAAGATTTCTCTTTCATAGAAAAAATAACTGACACCATAAACCAATCTAAATTGTGTTCTTTTATGTTTGTGTGGTTAGGTGGTGGTAAATGGTTTGGGCGGTGCCAGTGGAGACCAGGATACTGAGAACACAGAGCTGATGGCCATCTACACTAAAGATAATCAAGGAGCAGAAAAGGTAACATGAGAACAAACATGGATAATCTAAACATAATTATCATGTGTCACTAGTTTTCCAGGATGCTAGTTTGCTCTCAGATAGACCTTTGTGTAAGCAGACTGACACATAGTCACCTGGTTTAAAAAGCTTACTCACAGTTACAGGTCCATATTTATACTGCATACTGTAATTTTATTTAATCACACTTGGCATCACACTTTCAATGACTTGTTTTCCTCACTCACCTTTCCCCTACATCCCCTATGTCGTTAATCCTTAAGATTTCAGAAATGGTGGAAGAGATTCTCATGTCTTTTACTTCAGTAGTAAAGTAGAAATACTCTGTGACAAAGGTAAATAGAAGTCCTGCATTCAGACTTTATTGAAGTAAAATTACAAGTCTTTCCAGCAAAATGTACCTGCAGCATGGAAATTAAGTGCTCAATGGGGCAGAGTGGCCTTTTTTCCCAAGTCTTGCATTATTATACTCTATGGTATTTTTAATATTACTGCTACATTAACACACAAGCAGTATTTTATTGTCAGAGCTAGTCAAAGTGGCTGTTGGGTATTTGAGTCTCTGAGGTGCAAGAGAAAAGATCTAATGATGAAATGGGTCCAGATATGGTCCGACTCATCAAACTAATTTCCTCTTTTCCTCCTCCTGTTTGCTTTTCTCCTTGTCACTGTGACTGCACATTTTCCATTGTTGGCAGAATGACGTCATGCTCTGTGCTCCTTCACTCAGTTTCACCATGACTTTTTTCCCCCCTCACATTCTTTTCATTGATAAAATGTAGCCTTCCTCATATCTACATGCTATTCTCACATCAACATTTGACACTGTTGGCTCCGTTTCTCTTTACGTTTGTATAAAGAAATTCTGATAATAGACTACTCTGACCTTTTCAAGCGAAGTGTACAGGATGTGGAATCAACATGTCAAGAAAGATATAAATTATGATGATTAGCATTCATCCTGTTTCTTTGTGTGTGTGTGTAGAGCTCAATGTCTGAGACGCTGGACAGCAGAGACGGTGTGGATGCAAGGAGAATGGATATGATTTATATCATTGAAGACACCCCACCCTGGTACCTGTGTGTGTTTTTAGGCTTACAGGTAAATGTACAGACTGAGGTGAACAATTTGTTTGTTTGTGTCTTCAGAAAGCTTCATGGCTGACTTTCTCTGTCTGTGTGTGCTTTCTTTGCCTGACTAACAGATGCGTGTAAACTGGAATTATCTCCCCACATGGACTGAAAAACATTTGCCTACACATGCCCTGTATAATTGGGATGTGTCATGTCCTTACTTTGTTAGTACTTGTCAACTCAGTGCAGTATTGTTTCCCCAGTGTTCACTACGGAACCAGGCGCTAGACACACAAATAGGAATTTTTTTTTCTCATGGTGGTGGTTTGGTTGGTTAACATCGTCACTGTGTGACCGCAGTGTTTTGTCTGAAACTCGACTTTTGTTCCATCAAAGTAGAGACAAAGTGTTTTTGTGGGTTACAGAGCATACTTGAATCCTTTTCTGGGAATATGAGGGCTTGGTACAGGGATTAAGTGTGTGTTAAAAAAAAAATTGTGACTCATACTGTTGTCTGATGAATGATACTCATTTAAATACAACATTCTTTTCCAGGCGATTTCATGTAAAGGTGAAGCTCCATCATAATTTCCATGATCACTCAGTGTTGTTATGCATACGTCTTGAGCATTACATTTGTTCACAGTTGTCAGGTGTAATTTGAGGGCTTTATTAAGGATTATATCTTGGTGGTTTTTGTACTGTGCAATGTTGACAATCTGTCGGGTACAAACCTCAGAATCATATAAAACTAAGAGGTATATACACAAACTGAATCTGTGGCTCGTCTTTGCAGCACTACTTGACATGTTTCAGTGGAACTATTGCGGTGCCGTTCCTCCTCGCTGAGGCAATGTGCGTTGGGTTCGATCAGTGGGCCACCAGTCAGCTCATAGGGACCATCTTCTTCTGTGTCGGCATCACCACCCTGCTACAGACCACGCTGGGCTGCAGGTACACACTCTCAAACAGTACTGTCTCACCTGGGCATGGAAAGGCTTTCATGAATACACACATGCTCCTGTGCATACAAAAGGTTTGTGGCTACACAGAAACGCTAACATGCAGCTTTTCTATATGTCATGTAGGCCTACTTTTTTTTTTTAGTTTTCTGTCATTCTTTGACCACTAGGACCATGAAATAAGTATTGAGTTTTTTGCAGTAGCTAAAAGGTTTTAAGTCTAAGTCTTTGTGAACCCATCCCCACTCCCACTTTCTCTCTCTTTCACCACTTAAAGACAGGAGCCGCTGTCAACATGAGGTTCTTCTTTCTCCATCCTTCCACTTCTTGTCACTCTAGTGCATTTACGAGTGTGCACGCATTTAAGTTGGTACTTCTCATCCTTTTTTTTGTCACGGTACATTCCCAGCACACCACAACATATACAGTAAATTAAGTGGGCATTCACAGTATCATGTGTCTGATTTTTTTTTTATTTTGTATCTGTATTTATTCATATCAGAATGCGATGAGTTATTATTTTCCTTGTTCACATAACTGTGGTTGTCCCCTGCAGCTGAGACATTATCTTTTGCTACAGAGTACAAAGTCAACCTCACAGTAAAGGCATGTAGTTTCTCAATTAAGGCACCGGTCACAGCCACTGAAGAGATTCCAGAAAGCTGACAAAATGGCACAGGAGTGAGCTACATGGGAATTACACTTGTAGTTACAGTGGATTAAACAAAGTATTGTCTTTGTCGGAGTTGGTTTAACCAAAAGAAGCTAGTGCTTTCCCATATGCAAATGTCAGGAGCAACTAGTTTCTCCCACATTTATTACATTATTTTTTTAATTTTGTATCTGTATTTATTCATATCAGAATGCGATGAGTTATTATTTTCCTTGTTCACATAACTGTGGTTGTCCCCTGCAGCTGAGACATTATCTTTTGCTACAGAGTACAAAGTCAACCTCACAGTAAAGGCATGTAGTTTCTCAATTAAGGCACCGGTCACAGCCACTGAAGAGATTCCAGAAAGCTGACAAAATGGCACAGGAGTGAGCTACATGGGAATTACACTTGTAGTTACAGTGGATTAAACAAAGTATTGTCTTTGTCGGAGTTGGTTTAACCAAAAGAAGCTAGTGCTTTCCCATATGCAAATGTCAGGAGCAACTAGTTTCTCCCACATTTATTACATTCTTTAAATCTCAGGTACTTGATTTCCTCATGTTTACACACATATTTCACCTCATGACACCCCGCTGACAGCCTACACATACCCCTCCTTCACTCTTATTTATGTATGTCGTTGCTCATACATGGTGTCATCTGGTTTGGGTTTGTTTCATAGCCAGTCATTCATCTGATTAATCTCTGAGGGTTTTATCAGTCCTGTTGTTCACCAGCTGAAATGAGACTGTACCCGTTGCCATGGATATATCCCATCTTTTGGATCGGTGCTTTAATAAAAGCCTGGCCATGCTGGCATGAGGTGTCATATTTTTTTTTCCTCATACAAGCAGAGCAGTTCAGCGAGGTAAACCTGCACTGTTGCCATTTTTGTAATAAACCTAATCTTTCCATCATGGTGTGGCAGATTGTTGGTGCTGCCATTATTGTTCACAGTGTGCAGCAGCTAATTCATCTCAAATTCAGACAGACATAGGCACTCGCTGATCTTTTTGACACCAACTCGATGGCCTTGACTGATGCCTTGTTGAAATAGGTGCATAAACACTATCTACGTTTTTTAAACAAACGTAGTGGAAAGCTCACAAACGTTTTTGTTTTTTGAAAGAGTCATGGTGTTTTAAAAAAAACAACAACTGGAAACAGCTTGTTCACAACCTCTAGAGCCACAAAACTTTATATTTCATGATGTTCACTGTTTAGATTGTCAGCAACAATAATAAACTATTTGTCTTGTCTCGCACCTAGATTCCTAAATTTTGAAACTACTACTAGCTTTTACAGTATCCTACCCATTAACGTTTCCTTTGATTTGGCTTTGTACACACCTTGGAAATAAGCAGCTGTGTAAGTAATGTCATTATACACAAATTATAACTATATGTAAACCATGTCAGTTAAAGACAAATGGATGCACACCGTCTCTGAACCACACATTTCGTTCAAATAAACAATGGGTCTGTCTCGGCCTAATCTGCCATGTCATTGGGTTTTGAGACTTGACAAAGATCTGATTTGAATTTATTATGGAACTGAAACTTTTAGATTGAAACAAACAGCTGTGCTGCTTATTCATACAGTTTTATAATGAGTGTTCACTTCCTCTCTAAAGAATATCAATGTCTCGGCTCTTTTTTTTTTTCTAGCTGATCCACCTGCTTTTATTTCTGGCCTTGCCATTTTCACTAATGTTCCACTAACGTCATTACAGTCGATTTTTCTTTGTTCTTTTTTTTTTTCCCCCCCTCCGGTTTGATCTCTGATAAGATCTTATGATGCCTCTTTACTGTCATGACTGCCCACTCCAGTTGTAATTTGTAAAGGTCAGCCAGACTATAGCGCATGATTGACGACATGTGACAGGACAAAGTGCATGAGTGAAGGGCTTCAGTGAAAGAGGAAGAAAATGGAGGAAGAGAAATCTGTTCCAGTGATAACTGTTCTTCCTAGATTACCCAACAAAAGACCTGAAGGTCTGTCACACTCCAAACAGTGAATATAAAAAATGACAACATTGGAATAATGCAGTAGGTAGCAAGAATGGCATGAGATCTCTATCCCACTACTTGAAATTGGAACTTGGTGGTTCTACACACAGTCACCCTGCTTGCTGTGTAATCTTAACTCTCACTGTTGCTCATTTATGTGATTCTTCAGGCACATAATATCATTTCTAATCTGTGCTTTTCTTGTATTTAGGTTGCCTCTGTTCCAGGCCAGTGCTTTTGCTTTCCTTGCACCAGCCAGAGCCATCCTATCACTGGACAAGTGGAAGTGTAATTCTACAGGTAACTTTTCTTCTGTCCCTCACTCTTGACTCATTCAGTAAGGACACCCCCATCTGATGTAACCTGTGGGTTATTAATCTTTGTTTACTTTGAACCCAAATGCTGCCAGTATCAAAGCCTGTGGAGAAAGCACAGCCCTTAATGGCTCTAAAAGGGGTTAGCCAGTTCACATGTGTGCTCAATTTTAGTGACTAGAGTTATTGTTCACATAGTGATTTTATCAAGTGCTTTCATTGTCTAATCTCTCATCCCCCTGCCTTTTCCACATGCAGAGATTCCAGCATTGAACAGCACAGAGCTCCTCCACACAGAGCACATCTGGCACCCCAGGATACGAGAGGTGAGGCAAAAAGACAAATGAAAGACTCAGTCATATGTGAAAGGGAGCAGGGGAAGGAAGCCCAAAAAGATTAGATGTTTGACAAAATGTTAATGATATTTAACTGGAGTTGAATGACCTTATGCAAATGTTTACACAGCTATAGTATAGTTTGTAAACAGGAGGGCATTTTGTTTGTTCATGAGGGTGAAAAAGATGGGAAGCAAGTCATTTTGAACAGGCAGGGTGCAGACCACGTAAAGGCAGGGAGAGATTGGCAAATGAAAGTGGATTTAGGGAGTCGGTTCCTGAGGTGTGGCTGGAAAGTTGAAGTCCGCCCCATGGAGGTTGGTTGTAGGGGATTTGTAGTCAAGTCAGCTGTCTCTCTGCTAGATGAGTTGGGTATAAAATGTAACTAGGAATCCAACTGGTCGCACAGTAAGGTCCAGTGAGTGGCTCTGGAACAGAAGAAAGGTGTGAATGGGGTAAAATGGGCCAGTGATTTATAAATGGAAACATAAGTGAGGATTATACCTGTAAAGCTGATGTAAACTAGCATAGGAGGCTTAGTAAAAGTGTTTGATACATGCAGCAAGCTAACATGAGGACAAGGTAGAAGTTTGACTGATTTGTTGGAATGAATGCTAACACAGGTTTCTGATGCAGTATAAAAGGAATCAGAAGTCTGGCTAGTTATCTGGTGAGCTATTATTTTAAATGTTTGGTGGCTAGAACAGCATTTGAAATGTTTGCTTGTGCTAGTGACTGTTTGGTAACCGTTAGCCTGAGTAGATGAAGGATTGTGTGGGTGCAGGCAAAGAGGGGGTGGTTCTGGGACGCTGGAACACACTATTGAGCCTTCTCAGTGTCGTGGGCCCAACTCAACAAAACACTAGTTAGTGAGAGGACGCCAACCTGATGACCCTGTAGACTTGCCTTCACTCCTGCACCCACACAGAACTTGTGTTGGTGATAATCTAGTCACAGACTCACTGGAATTGTTAATAATCTTCTTTTGTTAGACACTCTTGGTAGAACAATGTCGGTGGATAGACAATTGAGTGGACCCAGCTCTCAGAGGTGACTGTCATTACAAGCCAGCTGGTCCAGCCACTGCTTAACCTGAGCAAATGCTGTGTGTCAAGACACATATGGTGTTGCTTATTGTGTAGCTGAAGATTTATGACAGCATGGCCTGACACCCCTCTCTTTTGGGCCAAATAATGGGTAAACTTAATTTAACTTGTATACTGAGCTGAATGAGATTGCATTCTTTGGCAATTTTTGTGTACTGAATGTAGTTGAATAAGCTAATAATCAGCTTTACAATCCCCCCTCCCCCCTTTTCCAAAAGGGAACATTATTGTCAGTATATGGCTTTGGGGTTTGGCTTTATGTGACAGGAGCAGTTAATTTGCATTAACCTTTTCTGTTTGAGTTTAGTCTTGTTCACACATTGCACAAAAACCAATTACTGGCTCACACAGACAGAATCAAGCTGTTAAATGGAGCATCGATGGGCAGGAATATCCTGTAGGTGGTAAGAGGTGACAGAAGAAAACTCACAGGGCAAACAAGATTATAACTCAGAGGTACCAAATGCAGACTGACTCTTCACCTCCTTTTATTTGTTCTGTCAGATCCAGGGGGCCATTATAGTGTCGTCCCTGGTTGAGGTGTGTATCGGAGCACTGGGCCTGCCCGGGATCCTGCTTAAGTACATCGGACCTTTGACCATCACCCCGACTGTGGCCCTCATCGGCCTGTCTGGTTTCCAGGCCGCAGGGGAGAGGGCTGGAAAACACTGGGGCATTGCGATGATGTAAGTACATACTCTGGTGCAAAGCATTACACTTTCGGCTGTCAACAAAAACACTAAAATCCACTTTTCTGCTGTCCCTTTGTATGTTTTGATCATGACTGAGGTGGTTCTCTGCCGCAGTGGTGCAACAGGGCAGTGGTGCATTTAGTCATGTTCATAAAGGACATGTTTCATGTGCGTCGTCATGAAAAGACTTTGTACAAAGTTGTGTTAACATGGTAACATTTAGCCCATTCACTTGATTCAACTAATCTACTGTGATTACATCAGCAAAATACATTTTATCCTTCTTACAGAGAATATTTGTGCAGCTGAAGAATGAACTACTTAGAGGAAGTCTAGGGCAGAAAGAAGCACTTGATCTTGCATAGTTGACTGCAAAGACACAGAAGACTGACTCATGGGGGAATATCCACTTCTAAGCTGTGATATTCAGGTGGTGTGACATCAGTTCCTGCTGTGTCACAACTGTTCACACCATAGCTGGAGGGCCTCTCCTCTCGTTCCACAGAGACGGAGGATATGTGCCTCCAGTAGCCACTGATTTGCTTTTTTTTTTCAGGGAGTTGGGGTAATTAATTGGATATGAAGTGCCTGTGGTCCCCATCAGATTCAGACAACAGAAAACATGTTCATACAGGATTTGATGTCACACGGGATAATATACAGTGTAGAATATAACAAGGCACTGTTTTGACTGTGATTTCCCATAACTGTGTGCAGGACTATTTTCTTGGTGCTGGTCTTCTCTCAGTATGCCAGAAATGTTAACTTTCCTCTCCCGATCTACAAAGCCGAGAAAGGCTGGACATCCTATAGGCTGCAGGTCTTCAAAATGTTTCCTGTAAGTACACCACATTTTAGTAAAGCACATTCCTACCTCAGGTTTTTGACTTTGGCAAAAAAATTGTCTTGGCAGTTTTGGTTCCCTTTTTGTTTATTCTTATTTTTTATTTTTTTGTGAATTAGCATTTTTCTATAGCATTGCTCCCCTGCCTCCACCATAAATTGTATTCCCATCTAAGTCACAAATTATTCAGCACAGTTAATCTCATTCCTCCCTAGGAGGTTAAGAGGTTTTCTCTTTGCCTTCCTCTGTGCAGTGGATAAATCGGTCTCTGTCTGCCCTCTGCTGGTGATACAATAAACAATTAAAAAGGTCTTGGAGTCGCATCAGTTACCGCTGTCTGATTTATACTTGTCACCTCAACGGGCTTCTTGTTGCTGTCTGGCTTTTTTTAATTAAACTCTAAACCATAAAAATGTTTAAGTGGACTTGATTTTATAGCAGCTATCATACCATAGCAAATTGGTGCACAGTTCACTTATTTTCACTATTAAATTGTGCTAATAATAAAAGTTCACAAGTCACAGTGAAATGGAAGTTATAGCAGCTTTATCTTGTGTTCAGAGTGTAGTGTGGTTCACTCAGAGGTGGGTGTGGTTTAGGAAATGTAGTGTCTCCGCCTGTGGTACTAGATCAGCTAAACCACACTCTCTTGAAAATGTGAGCAAAGATTTTGCCACACACCTTCTACTGTGATACTGCTCTGTCAGATACTATAACCAACAAGCTAATGGTAATGTGTGGTTTGATGTATTTCATTGATTAAATTTGTGTAACAGCTCCAATGTTTAAGAGGAATCATCAAAAATATTTTAAAACAACAGGAAGAGGAGATATTTTGATATAAAAATAGCCCATAAAGATGTTTTTTTTTACTTTATAACAAGATGGACTCAAACAAGTGACACAAGGATGCAGGATTTGGTTCTGGTAAAATGTTTTTTTTAATTTGTTTTTTTTTAACTTGGTCTTTAATGTGATTTCTATTTCTCTTGTGCCCAGATCATCATGGCCATCCTGGTGTCATGGCTGTTGTGTTTCATTTTCACTGTGACTGACGTTTTCCCACCGGAGAAGGACAAGTACGGTTTCTATGCCCGCACAGACGCACGTCAAGGGATCCTTGCAGCTGCACCGTGGTTCAAGATCCCATATCCCTGTAAGTGCGTTCGTGGGTGGGACGGGTGTTGCTGTTGGAGTTGATTGTTGATGTCACGGCTCTTCTCCAGTAGGTGTGATCGATCCAGTTGCAGATAGACATGAATGGTTTTGACCAGTCGGATGTCTAGCCATCTTTGTAAATGCAGAACTGTGGATTGATTTGTTGCTGTTCAGTCCCAGTACAATATATAAGAGCAGCAGACAGTTTTCTTGGACTTTGACATATCTCGCACGTTCTAATTGTCACTATAGTAAAGAATCTGTGATGTGACAGCGTAAGATTAATCTTTATTGTAATTGCACACAGTCAGTACAATGTGAGTAACCATATATTGTGCAAACTGCCATTTATATGCATTCTGATCACATTATTTTAATTATGTCGGTAGAAATTGTTGTTATACCACAGGATAGTACTGGAAATTAAACAAGTATTGAATTGTATTTTATATAGTATTAAATGTTGTTTTTTTTTTTGTTTTTTTTTAAGTTTGAAATTTGGTAACTGATATGCAAACCGAATAATATAAAATGTACAGGATGAAACCAGGTACTGCCATGTCAGTGTTTTAACTGATAACAGATGAGACAAAAAGTATTACGTAAAACATATTTTCTGTTTAAATGCAGCAGTTTTTCATCTTTGACCCACACTGTGCTTTGACCTTTATAGTCCAGTGGGGCGTTCCCACTGTCACAACTGCTGGTGTGATTGGTATGATGAGTGCTGTAGTGGCGAGCATCATCGAGTCGATCGGGGATTACTACACCTGCGCTCGTCTCTCTTGTGCTCCTCCACCTCCCATCCATGCCATTAACAGGTAGTTTTACAGTTTATCTCAAACTCTTCATTCTTTTTTTATACTCCAGTAGGTTGCAAAGTGCAGCCTGTCTGTCAAACACTGTAGTTAGACTGTTTTCCCCTCTGTCTCTGTAGGGGGATTTTTGTGGAGGGTATTTCCTGTGTGCTGGATGGTCTGTTTGGGACAGGAAATGGCTCCACCTCCTCCAGTCCAAATATAGGTGTCCTAGGGATCACAAAGGTAACACACCTTTTTATTCTTTTTGTTTTTGACCATATCCTCACTGTGTTTTATTTCTACATTGTGTTTATGTGATGTCCCACCCCATTGAGAAGGATTTTGTACACCTCCCACTTTGCACAAACCCATTAAGTTAATTTATTGCTTTAACCAGGATGTTTTACTTGGTCAAACAACTAATCTACATCAGTGTTTAGTCAGTTGGCAGTTTGATAAACTATCTATTGCATTAGACACATTTTGAAACCAAAATGCTGGTACCAGCATCTTAAATATGAGGATTTTATGTCATTGTAAATTAAATATTCTTTGTTTGAGGCTTTTTTTTTCAGACAAAATTAGCAATTTGAAGAAATCACCGTGGTAGATTGTAATGAGTGTTTTGATGAGTTTTTTTGCCATTTATAGACAAAATAATAGGCAAATGACTAGACAATGATTGGTTCCAGCCCTACAGTAAACCAAGTAACACTTCATACTATTTCACTCCATTAAGGTGAAGGTTTCCTGCTCCCATCAACATCCATTACTGTGAATACTGATCATCCTTTTTCATTCAGCTGTCAGGTTAAATTGCTCTGTGATATGTACTTTTAACTTAATGTGTAATATCAAACACAACAGTCAGTGTTGACTATCATTGAAACTGTTTCAGACCTTAATTTGGCAAATCCTCCGTTTTGACTTGCCAGCGAAGGCCCCACCTTATCAACCCTTTCATCCCATCTCTCTTCCCGATTCACCCCAACTGGTTTTGCCTAAGGTCCTTCTTATCTGTGATTGTTCCTTCAGGTGGGCAGCAGACGTGTGATTCAGTATGGAGCTGCCATGATGCTGCTGCTGGGGCTAGTGGGTAAATTCAGCGCCCTGTTTGCCTCTCTGCCTGACCCTGTGCTGGGAGCTCTGTTCTGCACCTTGTTTGGCATGATCACAGCAGTGGGACTGTCCAACCTGCAGTTTGTTGACCTCAATTCCTCCAGGAACCTCTTTGTCCTGGGATTCTCCATCTTCTTCGGCCTTATGCTGCCAAGCTACCTCAAAGAGAACCCGCTGGTCACTGGTGAGTGGACAGGAGACATGAGGGCCTTTTCCCACTGCCTGGTACCGGCTGGTAAATGGCATTACTTGGATTGACCATTTTAAAAAAAAAAAAAAAAGGCATAATAACAATCATAGGTTGAAAATTATAACAGCTTTCAGCCTGCCCTGCCAACACCATGGGCCAGTGACTTCACGGCAGTGTCGTGGAGTTGCTGTGACAACCAGCTACACTGTGGGGGGGGCCTGTCTGCACTGGAAAACAAAGCACCTGCTATCAAAAGTGAGTGTAGCTGAGCAGAGCTGAGTTGAGCCTGTACCAGGTGAAGGAAAGGGGGCTGTATACAACAGCATACAAGCTAAGGTTGCGCTATATCGGTCAACGTTAAGGTTGTCACAGTTATGGAAACATCTCTTTTTAAATAAACCTGTGCACAGGATTCTCCATCCTTGTAGTTATCTCATTCTATTTGTAGGACATTTTAAAGATGTACAGTGAAGTTTTAAATGCTTGTGTAATACTGTTTTTGTTTACTTCTTGACCATTAATGTAATTTTTATGAATTTGTGTTTCAGGTGGTGGGATTTGCTTGCATTTACTCAAGAAACTGCTACTGATTTTTTGACAGTATTTCTGTTTAGCTTTGTCTTGTCTTTTTTTCTGTACCACCTTGCATTTGCATCCAGCTGTAGTTCTCTCCACCCTTTGAGATGTTTTCTCTAAATTCATCACTTAAAACTGATAGGTCTAGGTGGAACATCGCTGTCTCAGCTTTCTCTGTTATGAATAATCCCACACATATGTTCCAAGTACATACGTTGACTTGTTACTTTGGATAATTTGTTGTTGGTAATCTGACTGAGTGTACACACTAACACATATTTTAGTCTGCTACTAAAGTCCTTTCCCTTATCTTTCTCAGGCATAGTTGAGGTTGACCAAGTGCTGAACGTGCTCCTCACCACTGCCATGTTTGTCGGAGGCTCTGTTGCCTTCATTTTGGATAATACTATCCCTGGTAAGGTGTTTAATTCACTTCCCACTTGGCAAAGTCTAAAGTGATAATATTAAAAAGAAATGCACCCTAAAATGATTTTGCAATGTTATATACATTTTATTTGATGATATTAATATGGAAGATAATGTAATGGTAGTTTATAGTATGTGTAACACTTTTAGGGAAAAAAACTAAACATAATAATGTGGCTGTGACTGCCAAGCAGGTAAAGATATACTTAGAGGGAGAGTATGCTGGGGTGGTCATGTATCCAGGATCATCTCAAGATTCCTCAGGGAGAGCTGGGAGACATAACAGGGAGAAGGACGTCACTGTGACCTGAACCCAGATAAGCAACAGAGAATTAATGGGCAAATGGATAAATTGTACTTCAGGGTAGAATTGAACATGTAGCATCTCTGACTTTGTATTTCTTTGTGTCTTCAAACAGATCATACGATCATAGCAACAAGGGAATATTTGTTTTTCCAAATTCATTGGGACTTTTACCGTATTTGTGAATAACTGTGATTAAGTTTTTCTCACTTTTCTTTTCAGGTTCACCTACAGAACGAGGCCTTGGGCAGCTGAAACGTGGCTCTGGTCTTAGTGCAGCAGAACTGGAAGGGATGAGGTCTTATGACTTGCCGTTTGGAATGGACTTCCTCCGCAGACACCCTATTTTTAAGTACTTCCCAATTAGCCCCACTTTCACAGGATACAAGTGCGGGAGGCTACAGAAAGCTTGCACACGCAGAATGGGACATGGGGATGCAGTGATGGGAGGGGAGGGAAGCACAACACCCAGAGAGAGTCAAGTATAGCCAGCGGGCTGGTGCTGAAATTCTTACATGTTGTTGAATTTGGGGAACAAGGGTTGGTATTGAGGACGGACAGGGTTCAGGATTGTGTGAAAGAAAATGGGATGCACCAACCCCGTCAGTATGTTTATTCTGTTGCTCGTCTGTCTTTTTTTCCCACTTCCCACAGTGCTATTTCAAGCATGCTAGCAAAGATGTCACCATGCAGAGTTAGTTGGTGTGTGTGTGCATGTGTACTGTATGGAGAAAGAGATAACAGGACTGTACATTAATTGGTTTGCACTTTAATCCAGAAGGAGATAGATGGGTGTCAGACATTCAAAGCTGAATATTTGATAACTCACTCCTATCATATCCTGCCCAAGCTATTTTCTAAAACATACTGTCCTAAAAGCAGAGTAGGTCTGATTACATCCATTGAGAATTATACAGAGATTTTTATGCAACTGTATTAAAGACATGCACATGCCCCAGCAGTCTCACCAAAATTAGCTTGAGTGCTACAGTGCACATCAGTCATGCAGACTGATGGAAGTGGTTTGTCAGGTGCCCATGCACAGTGATTGTGAAATTTATTTTTGCACTATCTGCCTCCTGTGTTCAAAACAAGAATGTTACTCCCCAGCTGGCTCCCCCATTTCTCTAGTAAATCTCTTTTTTTTTTGGCCTTTAGCAGAACATCACATCCACTGATCTCAGTGTTAAAGAGCTTCACATCCTCCATTTCTAATGTACTGTAATAGAATGCTAATAATCACAGGAACTACCCTGTGATTGGGCAAAAACTCACTAACATACCAGTTTACATCTCCTCATTGTGTCGGTGCATCATTTACTAATAAGACCAAAACTCTACTTTCCCTCAGCACACCTGCGTGTCACTTTGCTGTCAAATGGGACTTGTTTTCCTTCATTACGCAGCAAAATAACATTTTGCAAGGTTCTTTTTTTTTTTTTTTTTTTTTTTAGTGATCCTAGTTTGCCTATTTCACATCATTATATGTAGGCATGTACAGTACATAATGAAGCAGGCTTTTAATAATGCTTCTGCTGCTGTGATGGCTGCAGCTAATGGCACACAGTTACACAGACGGGGCCTTATGAAAGAGCCTATGAATGGCAGGAGAATTACAGTGGCAAGAAAAAGTGAATCCTTTGGTATGCTTGCCTTTATTGAATACCCCATGCAGCTCAGACTTTATTCCTAATCTAATTTGGGGGGGGGGAATCTGATTGCCACTCAGACCTTAACCCAGTAGAGATGCTGTGGAATGAGCTCAGAGAGCTGAAGCCGCTCTGAGGTCCAAAATGGTCAAATTCCTCCTGAATATTTTGCAGGTCTGATTCACAGTTGCTGGATGCCAGGCTTCACCTACTTGTTCCACCCATATTTAATGGGTGTGTTCAATAACAATATGGAAGATTTTAATTGTTTGTTATTAGTGCGTCTGTACTAGATGAAGATCCGATCAGAAGTTTCAAAGGGATCACACTTTTTTGCCACTGGTCTTCTGTGTGTGTGTGTGTGTGTGTGTGTGTGTGTGTGTGTGTGTGTGTGTGTTAACGTAGGATTTTAAAAGGCTGCATCATAAGTACTACACTCCTGTCTCTGTTGAGATCATGATATTTCCATCAGTGTGTAGTTAGCCCTTGCATAATTGCATTAAACAGTAAGAGTGGTGGTTTTGTTGGGATATAGAGCATTTAAATGCAGTAAGAGGGGTTTAGAGAGTTTAAGTTTGCCTTTTATTCTCTGGATCGACTCAGCTGATCATGACTTACTGGTTTCATTAAGTTTTCACTTATTTAATTTGTCAGCGACTTTCTCTTGTATTCCTCCTCCTATCTTCACTCAACTCTACACCTCCCACTCCTGTCCCATTTCAGTTAGATAACTGCTGATGTTTGTTAGTGTTCACATCTGTAGTTAGCTGCACATCTGGCTGAGTAGCAGCATATTTCAGCAGCCCTTACAATATTGACCCATGTGTGGATAGTATGTCTTTTAATTTGACCACACCATGTGCCTCTGCTGCTTTAAATGAAGTTTGCAACAGTATAATTTTGGTAAATAAAAAAAGTAGCACGTTGAGAAAGAACAGCCAGAAGAAAACTATTTAGCCCAGCTGAGATTTTTACCTAACCAAAATGTAAAAGCTCTTTATTTTTATTTCTTCTTATTGTTGTTACTATAGATCAGACTCTTCCTATTAAGCATTGGCATTATTGCTGTTGTGAAACTGGCTAAATTTGTTTGAACTCTCATCCCAGATGTGCTCATCTTTTATCTCTTTTATTTATTTATTTATGAGAAGAAAGTCATTTAGATTGCTTGAAGCAGGTTTGTGTCTCTTGCACAGTGTTTATTATTAGTTTACTTGTTCATGCCCTGTAAAGATCAGTATGATGGTGAGCAACTGCGACTCCTGAACCTCAGCCTCAGCTACTGTCGGTGCTTTTAGAAACTCACCTGGGGACAGCAGCTTTTTATAAAGGCAGTTTCTAATATAAGATGTGAGTTGCTTCTATTTCATTCCTATTGTATGATGTCATTTTTAAACACAAGTGACAACACTTTTAAGTGGTGCACTGGATACTTGAGAGTCAGGGCCTTTTTACAAGTACTGTTTGCACATGTGCTGGTGCCAAGAACACAGCGTTATGGAGTGAATAATACTAATCTTGGGCCCTAAAATGCCATGAGAGTGTTTATACAGATTTATAGTGATGAATGAACCTTTTTTTTGTTTTGTCTGAAGATAAGTGGCTGAAACATCTAGTGACTGAATATTTTTGGTCCTTGGTCTGATTTCATAACTAGCTATAGCTGCATTTATGACCTCAGCACTCCTCACATTAGTTTGGTGATTTGGTCACAATTTACAGGAACAAGCTTTTTGTTTATTCCCCCCCCCCAATTCATTTTTTTTAACCTGCTACTGAGAGATTGGTTACACCTTCAAATGTATTTTTTTTCTGCAGTTGTACGGATGTCAGCTTTATGTCCTGAGTAGTAAAATGTTTGCTCAGGACAAAAACAATGTTAAAGTCCAGTTTTTACCCACTCTGTGGTCTGCTCTGCTCTTCTACTTTATAGGATGTACTTTAGCAAGCCTGTAGCACTATACTGACAATGTGTTGTTTCACCAAAATCTGTTACCCAAATAGGAATTTCAGCTCCTGTAGCTATATTGCCAGCAAGTGTTTTCAGTATACTGAAACATTTATTTAGATGTTGCCAAAATCGGACATGGGCACTGTCATAAATGAGGCCACTCATTTATTCAGTTTTTCTATAATCATTATGGAGACATTGTTTTCAGTAACATCTGTTAAATTGCAGTATGTCTTAAAGTATGACCCATTTGCAATGGTAAATGTTAACTGAGTCATAGAATCTGATCGAGTGAATTCATTCTGTAACACAGACTGTGGAAATGCTGGATTTAAACATCCACACCTCAACAAATGTTTTCATTCTGTGGACCGTAGACATGCTGTAAGTCTGGAGTGCAGGGGTCACAAGTGGGACTAGGCTAGCTGGTGAGGACTGATGTGTGGGAAAACTAAATCTAAAACCTCACCATCCCCAAGTGGTGGCTGTGCTCAGGACTGTCGGCTGGATAGCTGAAGATAAGATGCAGTGTTATAAGGTGGTTGGTAAAATTAGCAGTGTGTTTTTTGGCACACCAGCAGTTATTGGCTTCCTTGCGTGCATAACTTTGCTCCAGGACCAGGAATGATCAGAGAGCAGTCACAGCCTCTTGTGTCTTACCTCTTAGAGAGGAGCGGAGTACCTGTAGGGCGGTTGACCATTTCTGGCTGTTTTCATGAATGTTTAGTACATGGCATACACAAAATAACATTACAACACATGACCTATGTTTGAGCATCATCATGCTCATGCAACCAGCATTTACTTGTCCCATTATATCATCTCTCCACGCACCTCTGTCCCCCCCCCCAGTCCTGTCCTCTCATGTTTAGTATATGTGGTTTTCTTCCCTGGAATTCCTTCTGTTGATGTTTTTGGATGCAGGAGATGACACCATCTGGCCACCTTAACGGCTGAGTGAACCTGCCTTATCACTTTACAAGATGAGCACGGGATATTTTGTGCCTAAAGGCAGCTTCCTCTTGATTTAACGTTTACCCTCCAGTTGATACAGTAGTAGTAAAAGTAAAAACACCTTGATTTCACAGCTCCAGAAGCTCCTTGATGGTTTTCTGGCTTGAATTACATACAATTCTGTTTAACCAACAGATGGCTTTGAAAAAGGTGGCCATAAGGTGTGCAACACAGACATCAACCCCTTTTGTTATTTTGAAGGGGGTGCTACCTGAAGAATATACTTGTTACAAATGTTTTATCTTTTTTGTTTTCTTTTTTAACATTGTTTTGCAAGCAGATATTTGTAAGTAACAAATAATACATTTAATCTTAATTCATGGTAGAAAATGCACCAGTTTGTTGTACTTTTTATTTTATTTAAAAAGCAAATACATTTTGAATCTGTGGTATGGAAGAATCCTGCTGTTTGTTTGCTAGGACCTTTTCATATTATATATATATTTTTTTTACTCTAACATTGCTTTCTGTCAACCTTATCGCATTACCAGTATAAATCAAAGATCTGAGAAACTTTAGATGTAAAAAATAAATGTATATTTAATGGAATAAAGTTTGCTAAACCTGCTGCAAGAGAAATTGTATAAACTACTTGTAGCAACAAAATGTTTTATTCTTTATTCCTGAAACAATTTAATAAGATGTTACAGAATTCATGCAGTCTTATGTCATTATTGGTCACTAATACCGATTCTGGTTTTCCCTCCAGGGTCAGTCAAAAGAAAAATCTTTAGCCCCCAGGTGCCTCATGAAACACTTCAACTACATGGTTTCACTTTCATAAAAAATATTGGTTAGTTTAATATATTTTAATATAATTTATGTATTTTATAGTTCTATTTATAGACCGCCCCATCATTTAAGGGATTCTTTTATTCAGTTATTAATGGTGGTGTGTCAATGTGGTGTTTTGTTTGCTTATGTTTCTTTTTCTTTTTTGTCTTTGGACTCGCATCAGACCAGGAAATGTTTGGAAATATCAGTCATAATTATGAAGTAGCAAAGCCAAAACTGAGATGTCATCCGAAAAATTTTGACAATCTAAAATTTTATTCATGTAAAAATCCTGTTATTTCTTAATAAGATGGAATATAGCTGTAATTACTAGGAAATTTCAGAAGGCCTATGCAATTTGTTACCTGTTATAAGGGAACTTCCTACAAAATTGTGAATGATATGGATGTCTTGATGGATTATTTTTCACCTGCCTACTACATAATTTCCAGTTGGCATTCAAAAAGTAAAAGTGTTGGCATCTAAAGTATAAAAAGTGAAAGTACTCATTATTCAGAATGGAATATTTCACATTAATGTATTGCTTGTATAATTAGTTACTTGCCACCTCTGATCATTTCCTGGTTTACCTTATTGTTATTTTGGTAGGAACGAGCTGCCATACGTCTTATAACATGAAAAAAGATGAACATTCTTTTTTTTTTTTGCTTTGTAAACTGGTCCACCAAGTCTGACTGGTCGTTTAAATATAATTTGTAGTTTTACTCGCATGTATCACTTCCAATAAGATTGGGGTTTCCAATGAGTAGTAGTATCCGCCTGCTCTGTCACTGGTTCTCCCATTGTTTCCGTGTTTTCATTCAGCGCAAACAAAGGGGTGTCAGGGTCGCTCTCTGATTGGCTCCCGGCCTGGGCCCCCGACGCTGCTGTGCCGCGAGCTCCGCCACAACAGATGGATCGCTCGCGCTCTCCTCCTTCTTCCATCAGCTCGTGATGGATGCACGCGCCCCAGTGATTGTTTCCAACGGTAGGAGAGCGAGCGAGTTTACCGAGCAGCTCACTATTAACGGACAGTAACGGGAAGGAGAGATTGAAGAGGAGCACCGGAGAGCCTTCGTTTCTGGGTTTGGTGAGCCTAGAGTGCAGCTCTAAAAGTCGGAAGGAATCGGGCAGAAGCGTCGGGGTAGCTATGCAGGCTGATGGTGATGTCTGTGGGTTGATGTGGACTAGGTGTAGTTTGATAGCGATTATTTGTAGGCTACAAAAATGTTTTGAAAACAAAATGCAAAGCAAAAGCATAGTCGATACACATAGCTTATGTCAAATATTAGTGGTGTTAATTACCTGCGCTAATGGGCATGCTCCTTTAATAGTCTAGTCTAAATCTTCAACACAAAATTATAGAAATTCCGTATCCTATCACATTTGGTCTCTACCAGAGAGTGCGCATAGCTGTGTATTAGTAAATCGGGTTACATAACTAGCAGTGACTAGTTAAGATTCCTCTCAGCACACATAAGGCTGGCTAGATAGAGGGAGTGCTGTAAGACAGAACCTCTGCAAGGAAACCTGGTGTTTTGGCCTGTGATGTAGTTACACTCTTTTGCAAGTTTATTTGAAACACTTAGCTGAAAGTATTGTAGTTCAGTGCAACGGCCCTGCTATAAATCCTATCTTTTATGAGGGTTATAATCTGTTTTTGTTTAAACTGTTTTAGAAGTAACCTTTTGGTCATTTAGTCTAAGTAGACTGGACAAAGTGTAAGTATGGAAAAACAATGCACCACAATTTACAGCCTCCAAAATGATCATAAAGCAGAATTAATAGCATAAATCATAAACTAAATCAGAATCACTTTTATTGGCAACGTATGTTTATACACACAAGGAATTTGTCTCCAGTACAGAGGATCTCAGTGTGCTTGGAAGTCAACAAGAAAGTAGGAAATATGGAAAGAGAATAGGAGAAAACAGGTGAAAGTCTTCTTGTAAATATATATACATTTTAACATTATTATGTACAATTGCTGTATTTACAAATGATTGCACTGGGCTGTTGTCCTGTTAAACGTATATGGATTAACTGTTCATCAGAGTGATGGCACGTGGGGAGAAACAAGTAAAAATTCTAACCTTCATGACATTAGGATTTATAGCAGGGCTGGTGGACTGAATAATCAGGCAACTTTAATGTACTGTTAATCTTTAATAGAAGCTCAGTCAGCTAGGGTTGCAAATACAGATTATTTTTCTGGTTAATCTTTAAATCTATGAAATGCAAGATAGCAAAAAAAAAAGCTTACCACAGTTTTCGGTTGTGACCTCTTAAATGACTTGTTTTGTTCGGACAAATGATCGAAAACCATAAGCTATTTCATTTACTGTCATAGACTAAGAAAACCAGATTTAAAAAGCTGGAATCACTGAATTGTTTGCTACGTTTATTAATTATCAAAAAAGTTGCAGATAAATTGAAAGTACAGAATCTGGAAGCCATGTTTGGATATAAATTTAGCTTGGCAACATTTTTGACACACTCCAGTGTGCCTACCAAGCTGCAGTGGAGGCAACTACACATTGCTATTTTAGGCTCAGCGTTATGGGCTAATTGCTAGAGCTCAGATGTTTTTGGCGTTACTATGACAATGATGACAATAGTGAGGCAGGGCAGTAGTAAGGTGGGGGGCTGAGGGCAGGGATAGTGGTGAGTTTGAAAGCAGAAAGGAGGTTTGGGGCGATTCATCATGCACCTCTGCCAAAGACGCTGACAGAGGCGACAGAGGCGGTTCAGAGGCAACAGGGCAAGAGGACAGAAAACAAGCTTGCATGTGTGTCAGTGGGGGGGTGGGGGGTGGGGCAGGAAGTTGTGGTCATGAGTTTTAATGTGAAGGATGGCTTCTAGTCTTTCACAAGGGAGTATGTAGGAGACGAAGGAGAAAGCTGAATGTGAAAAACAGACAGCACAGAGGTAAGAGTTTCCTGATCAGAAAAATTGAGCAGCCCTTAATAAATTCATTTGCTGTGGTACGGAACAACTCAGCAGATGAAGGCGAATGAGACCTGAAGTTACAAAGAAAGAGGAGAAGATGTAGACAGGATTGTAATGAGGCATAGGGGGATTCAGGAAATCAATGAGTTCTACATCTGGACTACTTTCCAGTACACAGAAGAGCTCCCTGATCTGAAACAGGACTGGGTCAGCTGTGGATCAGTCTGGCTGCGTTTATAGCAGTTGGCTTCAAAACAAATAACAGAACCAGGTTTCTGCAGTTAAAATGTCATACTGATCATTTCAATGGAGACAACACCATCTGGTTAAAACAATAGCTATATGCAACTGTTTTTGTTGAATGTCAAGGTATTTCATACAGTTTTAGAGATGCAATGATTAGTTGATTATCAACATAGTTGGAGGATAATTGTCTTGAGATTTAGTTATTGAGTAATCAGCAAATCATTTAAGTTGATTTAAAGCAATAATGCCAAGCATTTGATGGTTCCTGAGAGAATTTGCTGCTTTTCTTGAACATGCATTATAGTAAATTGCAGACCTTTGCAACTGTTGTTTGGACAAAACAAGTCATTTAATAACATCACCATCTGCTCTGAGATCTTGTGATGGGCATTTTTACTGTTTTCTGTCATTTCATTCACAAAAGGATTAAGTGAAGTAACTGGTAATGCTTTGAGCTAACTTTTCCATTGGTAAGACGGCCTCTGGCAAAAACACAAGTTATGTGGTTATGATGGCCAAGTAAGCACAACTTGTTTCATAATCTTTGGCTGAAGACACTGAGGTCATGTCCTCTGTATTTTTTCTGGAAACATTGGGATTTTAATAACCCCCTTCAACTTATTGTGTGCATATTTTTCAAGCTTTTAGATTTAACATATTTAAGTTCTTTTATGCCAACAAAATAAGCATGGGGTTTCGGTATGTGTCCACCAGACAACCACGGTCATATAATGCATATAATATTCATATAATACTATAATGCACTCTTGATGGTGGAAAGACATTAAAAAGTATATAGGAAAAAATTTTAAGTTTATTTGATCATGAAAATAATCTTTAGTTGCAGCTCTAATTGCAGCATAGATTGTTGTTATCTGGTCAGGTTATATTGTTTTTTTTAATCCTTTCATTAAATAATTCTTAAATCTTTTTGCCAATTTTGGACTGTTTCCTGTTCAGACATCATCTAATGTTAGTTTTCTTTGTTCTATTAATGAAAAAATTCATACATTTTCATATTTACTTACAAAAAGGCATTGGAAAACATCATTTTGGTATCATAATGACATTAATATTGAAGCCATTTCAAACAATACCCAGCCCTATACCTAACTATAAAGTAGCCTTCAAAGCCAGGGGAAGACAAAGCTTTGCCACCATATGTAATATTGTAAATAAACACAAATCCAAGGCAATATCTAGGCTCATACCACAACATCAGTACTGCTCTGAAATATTTCCCAGCTCTATCCTGTGGTTTGTGAAATCTTCAAGTGAAGAAAAATCAATTTTATATTATGTCAAAAATACACAAATACCAACAAATCAGTTTTTCCTGCAAAATTCACCAACAGCAAACACTAAACAGGGTACACATATATTATGATAATTAATGTTGGCATTAATGTTGGCTGTAAAGGTTAAATGTCTTTGATTTGATTTGATCTTTGTTTGCGGAGCCTGCAGGTAGCTAACATCAGGAAAAGATGACTTTCTGTGACTTGGCAGACGGTTCCAACATTGTCTTTGTCTGATAGCTGACCATGTCTGTCTCAGATCACTGGCATGACCTGTTAATGAGTCTACAAGCATGACTGCCCTTGACCATAACCATGCTATTAAAGATGAATGATTTTCATTGTGTAGGTCAGTGGTGAGCTTTTGAATGCTTGACAGGGCTAATATAGGTACTGAAATATTGATAGACCTTGGCAGGGAGCTAGGCTGATTGGTGTTTAATATTTAATTTAGCATAATTACTGAACACGTTGGCAGCCTCAGGTTATTTATCAGCACTGTGTTTAAAGCTGCTACATTACTGCACTTGTAGGTTTATACTGTAGGATTATCTTTGTTTACACTAAACATTTAAGGTCTGTCTCAGCCCATATTTATCAAACTTTTTAAAATATACTGAAGAAAGCTCTCAAGTACCTTAAGTGAATAAAAGTTCTTCAGTGAGTGTGAGCTGCAGTATGACCCATTTATCATGACCGCTATTTACATCCAAGTGTAAAAGCTACTTACATTAAGAGCAACTCAAGTGATAACATAATCACTGTCATGTAGGCTCAGAGAAGGAATAGCTAATCAGATGTACTGTATAGACTGACCTTATCTGCCATAAAGTACATTCCTTACTAAATTGCTTACTCCATTTCTTTTTAGCCACCAGAGGGCCTAGCGACACTCGAAAGAAGTTGACACCAAAAGCTCCTAACTGCGCTTGTTCCCTCCCATCATGTCCTGTTTCCCAATGGGGAAATGGGGATTAAATAATAGGAAATTGGCTGAATGTCCATGCAGATTCTCAGTCATCCAGGTCATTGTAAGATGAAAAAATGTAGAAAAGATCAACTGGACTTGGTTTTAGGTAGAAGACATTTCACCTCTCATCCTTCTACCTAAAACCAAGTCCAGTTGATTTTTTTCTAAAATTTTTTAGCGAAAATGGCTGAAATGGAAATAAAGGTCTGCTGTTTGTAGATGAGGTACATAGGAGAAACTGTAATAAGGAGAATTCAGTAGCTCCCTGACAAGTGCAAAGAATGTAGATATTTAAACAGTTATTGCAAATAAAATCAATTCCAGATTTATTCTTGTTGGCAACACTGATAAATGGGTCTTATCAGTTCTACCAATGCTACTGTGTAAACTCTCTTTGAGTGTACATAATTCAAACACAGCTTGAATTGAGGAAGTTTTCAGCTGTGTATGAGCTGGTGTCAGTTTCCTGTGTTAGTGACTGAGCAAACAAGGAAGCGATTTCACGGAAGAGAAGCACTTCCTTTTAAATGCCCCCTTTATTTCCTGGTTTGCTCGCTGTCACATTCAAAAGAAAAGACCCCTGGGCCATTTGAAATGGACACTCGAGATAAAACTGTTGATACCTGAGGATACACACAGACTCTACCCGCCTAACCGTTCTCTCTCTCTCTCCACAACTGCAGCTACCTCCCACTGGTGACTCAACAAGATCACGCAGTCTTCACCAGGGTATGTGGTGTGAGTGACATTCTCGCCAGACTTACTTGACAGGTATCTCTCTCTGATTTTTAGTAATAATATTTTGTGAATTGCTGTGTTTTAGAGGAAATGGCTTTGTTATGGTGGTATTTTGTTTTACTCTATGTACCACAAATCTCATGCTTTTTATGCTACTGTGGCTGAGGAATCTCTTTTAGACTTCCATTGAATTGCATATCAGTTAGTAAGTTTTGAAATGTGCTTGAGTTTGCTTATCCACTACTACAATTATCAAATTAATTAACAGTGTGCATTGATTTTAAGTTAACTTCTGTAGAGAGACAATAGAATCTGTGATTTTAAACTGTAACAAAAATAATATAACATTGCTGTGATTACATAACATAAACAAGTTTGAAAAGTCTGATATTTGATTTTTGATGCTGAACTGAACTGAATCCAATGAATTCCAGTGGTTGCTTCAAACTATAGGGACAATGCATAAAGATCACCAGAGTTCTTACAAATTATTATGAGGTGAACATGACTGTACCAAATGTCCATCCAATAGTTGTTGAGACACAGAGCTGAAATTATTAGTTATGTTTGTTGATCTACATAAAATTAACTGGTGACAATTTTAATAATAGTTTAATCCTTTAAGGTGTTACATACAAAAATGTTAAACCTTAGCTTATTTCTTTGCTTCCACTGTGAGGATTCTTGTTTATATCTTTGAAAACTGAATATCTGAATTTTGGACTGTCGATCTGACAAAACAGGACATTTTACAGACCAAATAACTAATCAAAGAATCTATAACATGTTAGGCAGACTGTTCAGGTTTCAAAATAGTTATTCATTACTGGCCTAGACATTTCACTTGAGACCGCAAATGTGAACATCAATGTGGCCTCATATCACAAAAGTCAGTAGGATTAATCCTGTGCTGAATGCATAGCCTGCATTCAAAAATACTCCAAAAATGTTGTTGTTTTTTTAAAGGAGCTTGCAAACACATTGTTCTGGACTTTTTAAACAGATTGATTGTTGTGTTTGTTTGTGTGAAAGTGAGGAATACAGAGAAAGAGAGAACACATTAACTTCAGTCATCCAGGTAGTAAAATTTCTATATCCAGTGCATTTCATTTCAAACATGACAGATAAATGCGTATAGTGTGTGCTGCTAGTAGCATGGTTATACTGTAGCTAAATGTTCAAGCAGCTGAAATCATTTGGCTCCGTTGAGTGGCCCATGTGTCCTACACCTGTTCATCTCTCTCCGGAGGCCTCTGTCCTGCCTCCTCTGTAGATACACAAAGACAAATACACATGCACACGCACACACACAGCCAAAGAGGGAAAGAAAACTCTACAGGGTGATGGCAGAGTGCCATTTACAACAGCTGCATGTGTGTATGTCTTGAAATGTTTTTGAATAAAAGAGAAAGACATAAGGACAGAATTAACAGAACACAAGGGTTAAAGGGGTGACAGGAATGAGAAAAACATAGTAAAAAAGCAGAGGACTAGAGTGTGGAGAGCAGCTGTCTCACTCCATCATATGCCTTGTGCTGAGAGACATACTGTACATTAGTGGTGCTTTGACTATCAGTTTGTATCTTGAAGGAAATAGTTGACAGGAAAGTGGATACGATGTGCTGTTATTGTTTACTGTTTGGAGCATACCTCCTCCTTACTACTCCTCCTCTTCCTGCAGTCTTTTTCCTCTTCTCCACGCTGCCCTCTTTGTGTCAGTGCTCACTGCTGGTTATGAGGAGTCATGAGACTGAATCAGTCAAAGGAAAAGTATTAACTCTGCTGCTTCTTTGTCTCTCAGCTCATCTCATGACTACAGAGAATGGATGGCACACAGGATGGGGTTCAGATTGGAGTGAACAAGTTCATCAGCAAGTAAGGATTAAATACCACTCTGCTTCTCACATGAACGCACATACATACATACATACATACTAACACCTGTACATACAGATGAAATAGTTGAACTAAATTTACAGTATAAATTTAAACTGAGGTTGACTAGTCTGACTTGTGGTGTTTACCCTTTATTAACTTTTAACATACTATGTGTATGTTGTGAAATAGGGATGTTAAAGCACCACACTGGTGATTTTTCAGGTTTCAGGTGTTGAATTTTATTTTTACAGCATTTGTTTATTCATGTAGTCTCATTAAGATCAGAATCTTTTGCAAGAAAGTCCTGAGTACAGCAGGAGAATTGGAACAGAGATAAAACACAACAAAACATAGGCAGTCACTGACAAGCACACACACACACACACACACACACTGCATCCAAACCAGAATCATCTTTGTCAAGTGTATTTTAAGACTTTAAGTGTGAACTCTACTGAAATAAATTTCAAAGACTGCCTGGACAGCAGGAAATCAGTCTAACCACATCTGATATGCTTTGGAAAATGGTCTGCAGCAATGTGAAGTTCATCTGACTTTCAATTAGTCAGCTAAAAACGTGAAATCGGCGGCACATTCCTTTTAAACGGTATGTCCTCCTTGGTGACTTAACATCTTTATCTCCAGGGCAACCGTCCTCTCACATCTGAAGACGTACAACCTCTACTATGAAGGCCAAAATATGCAGCTCAGGCACAGAGAAGTGAGTATTAAAAGCTGTGAGTCTGTGTGTGTCATCCTCCTCTTCAACAGAGGCATCTGAAAGTTTCCACTTTGTTTGTCTCTCAATTTAACATACCCAGGCCGTTACAGGCTCTAGCCCAAAGGGATAACAACTGCCCATTATATGTGCACTGATCACAGCTCCTCTCTCCCAATAGGAAGAGGAGGAGCTGATCATTGAGGGCTTGCTGAATATCTTCTGGGGCCTGCGACGGCCAATTAGGCTTCAGATGCAGGATGACCACGAGCGTATCCGACCGCCCCCTTCCTCTACGTCCTGGCACTCTGGTTGCAATCTGGACAGTCAAGGGTAAGAGGTCCAGACAGATCCAGTTACACCTCCCTTACCGGAAATGGTGATACACAATAGGTCACCGAGGGCAGATATAGATTATGTCTAGTTTGTCTGATGAGAAATGACCAGGTATTTAATGGTTCACTTTTGGATTTTGCTCCATGCTACCACAGAACAAACTGTGTCAATAAGATTGAAGCCCCATTTTTAGCACTTTAATCCCATTCAACAATCGAAGCTATTCTTGTTACAGGATAACACGGACAACAGGCATCATGAGCATGCAGCTAACATGTGGATGTTTCAGACCTAAAATGACCTGCAGGAAACAAATATGTCATGAAAAAGGAAATTAACCTTTATTTCAGATTATTTTTTAAATTGTTAAAACAGGCACAAAAAAGCACTAATAAAACAGTGAAAATCAACAACACAAACAACAGCAGATCCCACAACCTTTTACCTTCTCACCCAAATCACCATTACATGCACAGTGGAATGTTTATTAGGTCTGATGGCAGTTATTAGCATTTACCAGCAACCAGAGAGGCCTGGCTATAATGCAAGGTTTACATCAGTCCAAAAAAATGACTTAAAATACCAAAGGAAATCCTATCATAAATTATATATGTCAGAGGCAGCATCAAAAAAGAGGAACAGCTATCACAAGTTGAATCTAATAACAGGATATGATGTACCGTACATTCAGTATGTGGTGTATGAGACGTAAGCACAGTGCTGCTACTTGACAGAAAATCTACTTATATGGCTCCTGTGTCAGTGTTGGCAGTGATGATATTATAATTCAAATTAAAGTCCTGTTCACATACTGTTTACATTATTATGTACTGAATCTGCCTGGATTCCCCTTATGTTTTTCATCTATAGTCAATAGTTTATATCTACAAAATATTTTCATCTGTCTTTACAGTTTGTCATCCTGCAGCTCTTGTCTGTTCTCAGTATGTCTTTTCTCTTTCTCCTGTACTTGCTCTGATTTTCTTTTTGAAGTTCCCCCAGCAGCGTAGATGGTCAACAAACAACACAGCAGAGTCCACCCACAGTGGAAGTAACACCACCTGACAACCAACCAGAGGACAATGGTGTGACAGAAGAGGACATAGAAGGTAAGTGGCTTTAGTGACAGTATAAATATGGTAAGAAGCTGTATTTTACTCCCTTGGCTGTAATAAGGACCCAGTGAACATCATCACACATTGCTAAGTGTTCATGGGAGAAACAACTGAATGACTAAATAATTCAGTTTTAATTGTTTTATTTGTGTTGTCTTATCTGTAGCTGAGACAAAAAAGAAACAGTGAAAGGTTGCATTAAGTCATTAAGATCAAATTAACTTGGTTCTAAAAAACCCACAATGGACCAAATCTCTAATCAACTCTCAACTGATAAGTAACCTCTCACCTCCAAAATAGCAACCTCTCATGAGCAAGGAATTCATTTTCTTTTCACACATTAGAGGAGTGTCATATATATTTCCATCAACTAAAATGAAAACTTAAAACACTGGGATTACAAGTTTTGCATATAACTGTAGTGATATGTGAGCACCACACCTCTCTCTCGTTGTTTTACTGTGTTGACTTGCATATTAGAAAGACTAATCTTGTTTTTAGCTCTTTCACTATGATTTAAAGCAATTGTTACGGTATCCACCATTTCAATGCAACAGGGGTCTTAATAAAAGATTGTAGAAACAAAAATATAGCATTCTCTCAGGAATAGGAATAGCCATGGCCCTTAGTTTGAGTTTCTTAATGTTAAAGATACTGAATAACAGCCAGTAATGTAAGGTAATGATTACTGACTGAACAGAGGACAGTGAGAACTCTAGCCAGCTCCTCAGGACGAAGAGCGATGCTGGGGTCTTCAGACGGGGCCAGCGACGATCACCGAGTGACCAGCGGAAAATTCGACGCCATCGGTTCTCCATCAACGGACACTTCTATAACCATAAGGTGATGCCAGCATCTTGTTTGCCAGTTTATTATTCATTATTTTTATTATTAGTATTTTCCATTTATTATCAGCATAAATACATTTAATACATTGTTAACACACTATAATGTAGTTGCAAGCATTTTAAATGTTTAATCAAGTACAATATTTGTCAGCAGTTAAACTTCTCCTATATAATATTTGATATTATTATTATTTTGTCATTCACTGATATATATTCTTTTACAGTAGTTTCCTCCACTTGTGGGTGCCCAACAGGAGGAGCTATAGCTAAAAACACATTAATAAACATATATGCTTACATTGCAACCGCATTATAATGTGTTGCTTAAAGTGTTACCAAATTAGTTTTATACTCATTTACAAATAACAATAACATGAGTAACTTTGGCTTTGCAGTCACTGCAGATTCACACAAAAAATAAAAATATATAAAGTTTTTCCTAGAAACTAAATTCATTTCATTTCCTTTTTTCCTTTCAGACATCTGTGTTTACTCCTGCTTACGGCTCAGTGACCAATGTTCGGATCAACAGCTGCATGACCACGCCACAGGTGCTAAGAGTACTCCTCAACAAGTTTAAAATTGAAAACAGCCCTGATGATTTTGCACTGTACCTCATCCACGCAAGTGGAGGTGAGTGTGAATTATTAAGTTTATTTCTTGTTTGTTAGTGTCAAGAGACAGAATTCAGGCTTGACGAGTCCAACACTGCAGGTGTTTGTAAACTGGTTATTTATGTTCTGTTAAGCACGGTACCTTTGTGTATGCATTGATATTTCAGAGCGTATGAAACTGAAGCGGAGTGACTACCCTCTGGTGCTGAGAGTAATGCAGGGTCCATGTGAACAGGTCTCCAAAATTTTCCTCATGGAAGAAGATCTGGGAGAAGAAGTCACATATGATGTAAATAATGTTTGTTTTAATGGGGACTCAGAGCTGGAGACAGAGATGTGACTCCTTTTTTGTGATTGTGCGCATCCCCCAAATCCTCGCGTCTGTTTCCAGTGTTATTTTATTTACTTGTCACTACTTTTTATTCTTAGTGGTGACATTTCTTGTCTTGTCCACTAGGTGGCGCAGTATATTAAGTTTGAGATGCCTGTCCTGCAGAGTTTCATCACCAAGCTGAAGGAGGAGGAGGACAGAGAGGTGCAGAAACTCATGAGAAGGTACAGGAAGATAATCTATATATTCATGTGTGCGCTTTAACACGCATCGCCTGGTATGAGCAAATGAAAATTGTCATACAGGAGTCTACATTAGCATGGTAATTATTTAATTTGCTGACTTACACTTTTAGTCTTTCTCTGTCTGTGTCCGTCTTGCAGGTATAATTACCTGCGATGTATAATTGAGAAGCAGCTCAGATGTCTTCCAGAGGGGGCAACATGTATGTGATCTGCTCACAGTGAGGACTCCCTCTGCCACATCAGACCAACAAAACCTTTCCAAGAGTACAATGTTCTCCACCTAGCTGTGACCAAGAATTAGCTGACAGTCCTTCAGTGACTGTCAAACTTTAACATGCCATATTGTGTGCATGTCAAGTGCGACCATTTCAGCAATAGTCTTTAAAGTCATGCCAACATGCACAGCCTTGATTCAGACCCGGTCACTTTATCATCTAACTTTTCTCCCTCTCCGTGATCACATACAGTATACAGAGAAAGACATTCCTCTACTCCTGAATAATTTTGTCTTTGCAGTGAAATTCTGTTCAGATGAGCCTAAAATCTAATGTCCTGTCTTCCATCTATCCCTCAGACTGCAAGCTGATACCCCAAATCAATTTAAAGCATCTTTTTATATAGTCTTAGCAAAGTGCCTGTGAAAAGGTTTCTCCAAGCACAAAGACAAACTTTGATCAAATATTGTGAAGTTATCAAGTGGAAAAAGTGTAAACATCAGTTCAGACTGATGGTTTGCTGTTCCCATCAGTCTGCTGGTGGTCTGATGGTGACAACAGCTGTCCCTAGTTTTTCTGCAGACATACAAATGGAATGTTAAAGAAGCTAATAGTTGGATATTCTGGGATATACTGATTCATTTTATTGCTTACAGTTCAGAAGATTAGTACCACACATGTCAGTATGGTGTATATGAGGCTATCACCAATTAGCTTGGCTTAGCTTAGTATAAGTTTGGAAATGGGGAGAAACGGCTAGCCTGGCTCTGTCCAAATGCAACAAAATCCACCTGCCAGAACACCTAAAGCACAATAATCAGTGCTGTATCTCTCAATTAATCGCTACAAAAACCATCTGTATACAAATCAATGAAAAATGACATGTTTTACAGGGGTCTGTGTGCTGGCTGGTTGGTTTGGCCATAGTTTGACACATAACTGCCTGTAAATTTGTTGTTTTTACACCTTAGATATACTGTATTTAAATTTGTCAGCTATGAGCTGGGTTTTGTTAGCTAGCTCTTTCCCCCTATTTCCAGTGGTTGTAATAAGCTAAACTAACCAGCTGCTGGCTGTAGCTTCATATTTATCATACAAACATGACAGTGATACCAATCCTCTCAACAAACTCTCTGCAAGAAATTGGATAAACATGTATTCTGTCATGAAATAATGTTAACATTTTTGGGCTCCTTTTGGTTTTTGTTTTCTTGTCTGATTCTCAATACTTATTGCCTTACATAACATGTATAAGAGAAGCACAGTGAAATACAGTTTGATAGAACAATTTCTTCTTCACACAGTGGGTACCAGTAGGTGTTGGACATTAGCCTGGTTGCACAAAATATTCATGCATAGAATATTCATCAATTTTTTTTTCCTTTACATCCAGCAAAGAAAGATGCAAAAAGCACAAAATGAGTAAAATCCCACAAGACTGTGAATTATGCTGATGATCTGTAATGGGAAGTGTTTTAAATGTGTGAATGGTCATTTCAAAGCAGTACATTTTGCCTCTACATGCACAGCACTTTGCGTATGTCTGCTTTTGTCTGTGTTTATACAGCCCGTCGATTCAGTATTTTTATCAGCTGTCTTGAAAATTTCGCCATATAGTACATAGTGTGCATCAGTTCATCAAGAGTGTGTGTTCTTGTGCTTGCTACATAGTGAGGGCCAAGAAACTATTTTTTGCTACAGAGTGAGGACATTTTTGGAACGTGAGGACATTTTGGCTGGTCCTCACTTTCTGAAACAGTGTTTTGAAGGTTAAGACTTGGTTTTAGGGTTTAGGTTAGAATTAGGTTTAGGTCAGGTATTTAGTCCTGATGGTTAAGTGTTAGGGTAAGGGGCTAGGGAATGCATTATGTCAATGAGTGTCCTTACAAACACAAGTACAAGTATGTGTGTGGTTCAGTGTGCATGTCCTATTTTTGTATTTTTGGCGACTCTAAACTTTCCTGCATTTGGATTGTGTCTTTTTCAAATTAATGAAGAAATGTTAGTCGTTAAGATGTTAATAACTCGTACCACTCCTTGGGAAATCGGGGGGGGAGGGGGGGCTATAGTGATTGTTATTTAATAAAATGTTATCTTGAGAACAGATGCACATACATATTTAATCTCTGTCTGGTGGGTGAAAAGCTTATGTTATGGTGTGAGTGGCACTTCAGTTTAATGTACATTCAGCCAATGAGGATGTGGGAAATCCACCCCACCTGAGTGAGATGGCAGATAACACACTGGCTCTGAGACATACTTTCGTATGGACAATCAGAAGAGTCTGAGCTGCAAACACATTTTGTCGGAGAGGAGCATCATTGTTACTGCTGCACTGCTTATTTCCATCGCAAACCCCAACGCAACAGGTGAGGCTGTTTGTTTAGTCAGGATCATGTTAGGAATTAAGATGTTACTTATTTAACATAAGATAGTATGGGGATATTCAGCAGCTTGAAACAATGCCAGTTATTTTTTGCAGTATTTTCTTTATGTTGGATGTAATATGTTATACATCCTCCATATTAGTCTAGTTCTAAAAAGATCAATTAATACACCAGAGATCAGATCAGAGTGCTCTAAAGTGTATCAAATGTATACTGAAATGTTCATGAATGAAATCTGTGAGCGTGGGCTGCTGTAGCTGTAATCCTAAGAGTCACTGGATTATTCTCAAACTGCAAGGGAGGCAGTGTAATTATAGCTGAGCTCGCCTTTACAGAGGTCACAGATTAGAGCGTCTACAGTGTGTTGGCTACAGAGTAAAGGATGTGGAGCTGCTCACTCAGCATGTAGTAATATCACACTAAAATACACCATTTCAGTTTAAAGTCCTGCATTTAGTATTGTTATTTAGTATTTGCATACATTAATATTCACAACAAAATATACTCAAGTGCTAAAATAAAGATCATGATGCAGAATAGTTTTATATTTGGATCATAATAATATGTAAGCAGTATTTTAGTGTTGTAGTTACTTCATATACAGCTGTGTCCTTTAATCTACAGTAATCATATTTTATAAATGAAATCTTGATCTAAATAAATGTATTTTAATATTTAGTAGTTTCTTAGTGTTAAAGTAGAAATGTTTAATAATACTGTACAGTGTGTGTATATTACATATTAGTAGTCACTACATCCTATGAAATATCTTTATTTTTTATTCTCATATACTTAAATTATAAATAGTATGCACATTATGACTGAAGTTGCAAGGTTTCTTTTGCAGTTTTCTAGTCCACAGTACTGTAAAACCTATACCTAGCCTTTTGATGCCATCTTGCAAATTTCATTCATTTCTTATTTTATTTGTATTTATTCCATTGAAATGGTTATTTTATCTGATTTCCTTAAAGCTTAGCTTATGAATGTCCCTTGGGGTATCAATAAGGTCTTATCTGTTCATACAGGGCTAGAGTTAAACATTGAGAAAATACTTATTGCTAGCAAGCAATTGTTCATTCCTTTAGGTCTTGTCCACAGATCCAGAATCAGACTGCATCTACCAGATGCTAGTTAAAGAGCTTTAAAGATTATGTAAGCTATTTGGTCCCATGTCAGCTGCAGTGTCAGGTTATGTCGCAGCAGTGATGGGGCTTGTGTAAAATGTGTGGTTTTTATTTTAGTTGGATTAAGACCTGTGATATGTAGGCCTACATATTAATGTATCAGCAGTGTAAAAGACACACAACAGGATTAAATGCCATCTCATCAGAGAACATCAGTTTGTGTACATGATTATGAGCTCTGAGTGCCTGCAACAACCAGAAGTGGAATAGAAGTACATTTACCTCAGTTCTGTAAAGTACAAATTTGGCTACTTCGGCTTCAGTCATTTTCTTTTTATGCTAGATTTGTTAGGCAAATATTGTACTTGCACTTGACAGCTATAATTACTTGTTACTTTGAAAATCTATGTTTTTCACTCAAAATATATGATCAAAAAACGCTGCAGGGACTGATTAGTCCAGAATTAGCTGATATTTAGAAAATAACTAAATATAACAAAATTAATGGAAAAGACCGTGGTTGGGCAGAAAGCTGTGTTCTTAGGAAACAGGTTCACACCTCCTAATAATGTTTCCTTTGTCTTTACAGAAAAACTAATGTCAGGCCTGCAGACGCCCCTGCTCACAGTGGCCCTCTGCCTTCTGCTCCTGACCACACTGTTACCCAGCTCAGAGGCCCGGCGTGGACGTGGAGGTGGAAGAGGCTACAGCCAGGGTTGGGGCCGTGGTGGTGGCCAAGTCTACAGACCAGTACCCGTGCAGGGCAGCGGTCCCAGTGCAGGGAAAACAGCTGGGGCAGCTGCAGCAGGCGCCATAGGAGGAGCAGTGCTCGGGTCTGCCCTGAGTCACCCTGGGTATGGGGGATATGGAGGGTACGGAGGGTATAGAGGATATGGAGAGGGTTATGGCTACCCACGACACATAGGTGGTGGTGGTGGATATGGCCTCAGACCAGGTTATGAGCCAGAGGGCTCTGGAGATATGGAATACTACAATGGAGCATCCGGTGGCCCCATCTACAGCAGTATCATTGTTGTCATCAGCTCACTAATGACCCTGCTGATGGGCCAATGGGTGGTAGTCATGTAGCTCTATAAACACAGCTGACATCCAAAAGATGGACACAGAACTAAACTTGGACCAAAAAATTACCCATAACCTGACAGTAAAAAAGGATGCTTTTTGATTTAAGGTCAAATGTGACCTAAAATATGACCTCTGAAGAATGAAAAGCTGTGACCTCTTTGTTTTCATAATGCTGTAATGAAACCTAATGAGGACAGGAAGAGGAATTTAAGAAAGAAAGAAGTGGGTCAAATCCTTCTTTCTGTCCTCATTGAGAGTTAAGTCAAAAAGGGTCCTCTGTACTGTTAGATTGGGAGCTATTTCTGGCCAGGGTTTGGCTCTCTGTTTTTTTTTTTAATCTCTGCAACATGTCAGTGTGACACCACGCTTCAGTCAGCTGCTGTGTTGATGAACAAAGAAACTACACTTCCTGTAGATATTTGTTAGTCATGACATGATTTGTTTCAAATAACTATCTGCACTGTATCTCACACTCTCATTTCTCTGTTAATGTGGCCAGTTTTTCCATACTTTTGTCATGGCAGTGATGGTGAATTAATGATGGTGAGGATTTGTAACTTCTAGCACTCACTTTCTCCATCAGCAATCTGTACACACTCCAGGAATAAATCAGATGTGTAATCAGACTAAGTCTACCTCAAGAAATCATGGATTATATCTTATTAAAAATGACCAGAATTACCTTGTTTATTATAGTGGTGTTAATAAAGTTATAGTTATTACTTAAAGGCTAAGCTGGTGATTCCATTTTTTTCATTTTCAGAACATCCCACACAGAGACTAAAACCTACAGTCAATTTTGTGTGCTCCCTGTAATGTCTGTGAACCCAGACCGTGCCAAAAGATTGTAAAATAAAGGCAATAAATCTCACCCAAACCTTTTATACTTCAAATTCTTAAAGCAATAACACAAATGCAAATTAGTAAATTTAAGAAGTTTATTTTACAAACAAGCAAAACATAGCCGTTGGAACTCTGTACTGAATCAGATCCCACACAGTAAAAGTTATTCGTGCATTTACAAGTGATTAATGCACATTTTCAAATCGGTTCAAAGCCAAACACAAGATGGGCGACATAGAAGAACATTAAAGGTACACCGAGTAGGTTTTAATGCCTCTGCACCGGCAATAACCACAGCCTGAGCCATTAGGTTTTTGTGCTTTCTGCCTGTCCATACAGCCCATTCTTGTGAATGCAATATCTCAGCAATGCCTTGTGGCAATTTCTTCAAATCTGGCTCAAGTATCCACTTTGACTCAAAGATGAATGGATTAGGTTTTGGTGGTCAAAAGTCAAGGTCAGTGACCTCACTTTTGTTCCAAACCCATGAATTTGACTAGTTGGCAGAGGAATACAACTGCAAAGCAGCAATTCAAGTTTTTTTTTTATATTATAGGTTAGTGATAAACTGCCATTGCAGGTGCAACAAGAGAGGGATGCAAGAATAAAAATTGAAAAGGTGAGTTGTTATTGATGAAAAATTTCCTTGACTGACAAAACTAAATTTAAAGCAGGTGGCAGTTGTTTTTTTTAATTGAGCTGGAAGTATATTGTAGGCACTTACAAAAGAACCTTGTTTTGAGTGTGTTCAGCTCCAGGTTGTTGCGAACACACCTCAGGACTATCTGTTTGACCTTCTGTCTATAGGCTGAGGTGCAGTTGCCAAGTGAACACGGAAAGCGGTGGCGGGAAGAGCACACATACCTGGGGGCGCCTGTGCTGATAGTCCAGGTGCTGGATGTGATTTTCTCTAACTTCACCTGCTGCTTCCTGTCTGTCAGAAAGCTGTTGATCCACTGACATGTGTGGGCAGGATCAGTGAGCTGGGTCGATTTAGAGTGAAGGATGTCTGTGATGATGGTGTTAAATACTGTGCTGAAGTCTACAAAGAGGACCCATGCATAGGTCCCCGGGGGAGTCAAGGTGTGTAGCAGGATGTAATGCAGTGCCATGTTGCCTGCGTCATCCACTAATCTGTTTGCCTGGTAGGCAAACTGCAGGGGGTCTACGGTGTCCTTCAGGTGGGCCAACACCAGTCTTTCAAAGGACTTCATAACTACAGATGTTAAGGCGACAGGTCTGTAGTCGTTTAGTAGTCTGTAGTCCACTCATGATCATGGGGGGAGCAACTGCTGGGTCTGAGGTGAGGTGGGTGAGGGGTGTGGCGTTCTGCTTCTAAAACATGTAGCAGAACACAACATTCAGTTCCTCTGCCAATTAATGGCTTGGGGGGATTGTTTTCTGTATCCGTATTTATTATAGGTTACTCCACAATGACAGTGGGTCATTAGCCAAACAGATTTTTCAGCCTTTCAGAGTAGCTCCTTTGTCAGTGTGTTTCTGGCCTGATTATACAGGGTCCTGTCCTCACTCTTATAGTCCTCCTCTTTGGCATGATGGAGCTACTTGAGCTTCACTGTGAACCAGGGCTTGTTGTTATATGTGCTTAAGGTCTTAGAGGGCACGCACACACACACACATCATCACAAAAGCTGATGTATGATGTCACAGTATCAGTGTAGTCACTGCAGTTACCACACACTGATCTGAATCAAAGTATCTCCAAATGTGGTGATCCAGAATTTACACATTGATTGGACTCAAAGAAAACCCGCTACAGTGAGACAACAATCTGAGCTAGATCCTGAAGAAAACTGCCATTACAGAAATACAAGCTTAAAAACCAAAAGCACAGCAGATAATGTAAGATCATATTCAGCAAGTTTTGGAATTGAGCTCAGAATTAGTACACCCGGAGTTTTACACTTTAAGAGCACGTCTGCAATCACAAATGACCCCAGAGGGGAGAAAACACTGGACAGATACCGGTATTTGCCTGCACTGAATCCAAAGTAAATGATATTAGGAATATTAGGACAGCATGCATAGTATTATCTGTTTATCCAAATAAAACAAGTACCAACAGACATAACATTCACTCTTTTTGGTTTTAGTTTGTTTCAATGGACCTTATGATAAAAGTCCACATTTTAAGCTGCAAACACATGAGTAGATAGGATACAATAACAGTAGTGTAACACCTCTTGTCTAAAGTAGTAAAATTAGTAAGCGTAGACTAAATTTATATTAGACATGTTTACTGTTTTCCAACTCTCTGAACTGTTCATGTATTAGACAGTTCTCCAATGTAAACACAGCTGCAGTTAATATTAATAACCATACAACACTTAAAGCACACCTCCACTACTGTAAAGCAGTTTATTTACACAGCTCATCACCGTGACAGAGCCTGTACCAGCCCAGCAGGTGCAAGCTAAGCCTCTCACATGCTTTGTCCTCCAAGACAAAAAAAAGACATACTTAAATAAATAAACAATAAAAAAAAAATTTCACATTACAAACACTGAAAGATGAGTCAGATATCATCATTTCTGTGTCTGTGGTAAATTAACTTGTGTTCTGTTCAGGTCCAATATACACTCCTTCTGTTTGGGACATTTTGTCCCGTACAATATTTCTGGATTTATAAATCCACATCTACAAGATTTTTTCACTCCTGCTCACTTCTACTAGGATCACACACCTCTCTGGCTTAGAGAGACAGACACTCTGCCCCCCTTCTCCCAGCAGCCCACTCAGGGGCTATTTAAACATTAAAAACCCAATTTGCATATTGTGATGACTATGCCAGCCAGCGGGAGGGTTAGTGGCAGCGGCAAGACTGCATTCACCCTAGGGCAGGGACTGTGGCAGTTCAAAGTAATGCCCTTTGGTCTGTGTAATGCCCCAGCCACCTTCGAGAGGCTGATGGAGCGCATCCTAAAAGACATCCCCTGTACCCGATGCGTGGTGTACCTGGATGATCTGCTGGTCCATGCTGGAAGCTACAACCAGGCCATCGACAACCTGCGGGAGGTCCTGACCACCATCCGGGGTGCTGGACTCCGATTGAACCCAGCCAAATGCCACCTGCTCAGCCGACAGACTCAGTTCCTGGGGCACGTGGTCAGCCAGGAGGGAGTGG
>NW_018127900.1:2866079-2866229 GCF_001952655.1 Monopterus albus
GAGTGGCCGTCCTGGGCCCTTTCCCCGCCACTGCAGCTGGCAACCGGTACATCTTGGTGGCGATGGACTACTCCACCAAGTGGCCGGAGGCATACGCCGTGCCAGACCAGAGCGCTGCCACCTCCGCTCAACGTCTGGGAGACGAGATGT
>NW_018127900.1:2866529-2893488 GCF_001952655.1 Monopterus albus
CAGTGTGTGCAAACCTGGTCAAGAACTACAGGAAACGTTTGACCTCTGTAATTGCAAACAAAGGTTTCTGTACCAAATATTAACACTGATTTTCTCAGGTGTTCAAATACTTATGTTCAGCAGTGCAAGACAAATAAATTCTTTAAAAATCATACGATGTGATTTCCTGAAAAATGTTTTTTAATTCTGTCTCTCAGAGTGGGAATGCACCTACAATGTGAATTTCAGACCCCTCCATGATTTCTAAGTGGGAGAACTTGCAAAATCGCAGGGTGTTCAAATACGTAATCTTTTTTTAGTATAATATGTGTGTGGGTAGAAGTGAATTATTTACTGCTTGCAAACCAATGATGGTAAGATGATGTCATGGGGTAGGACTGGATAAGTCTGACTTCTTCCTACTCCATTCAAGCAGGTACTAGGTATAAGCACATTGATATTGGATTATGTGTAAAATTATGTGTGTTGTCATATCAACTGTTTTTACATGCTTGAAAGAATAAATCAAATCAAAGGTGAAGTGCAATTTGTTGCAGCACTCTGGCTCTCTAGTTTAGCCTCTTTGCTTCCTTTCATTAATGACATGATTAAAAATGCAATATGTCACCCGCTTCAAATGCTGTTACACCATTTAATGGGTATTATCAGTTCTCATCCATCCTGGTAAAATAACCCTCTCTCTTATCATTTTTATCCTTATATCTTATTTCTTTAACAGATTTTCTATCACTTTAACTACTAGTAAAGGCCTTAGTGCAGTAGCATTAGCATGTTGCTATTCAGCAGCATCAGTACAATACTGACAACTGCAGCTAAAAGCCCATGCAAGCCCATCTGATTTCTCTGTGCCCCTCCTGCCTGTCTCAAGTACTCTTCAGAGTAAACCATGTAAAGTTCCAAGCATCTCCTGGCCTTCAGCTGCTCAATCAGTGCTGGATAGCCAATCTCCACAATGCTGACTGTGTCATCACCCTCAGCACTGCTAAGATCCTGTGAAGATTCTTCTTCCGGCTGTTTTGGAGGGTGGGCAGTTGAAGGTGCGGATGAGTGTTCTGATGCAGTGCTGTTGGTCTCTGCTGTGTTGCTGTGTGTGCCAGTGTCTGAAGCTGAGGTAACAACAGTAGTGGTAGTGATGGCAGCTGGTTCATTGTTTGGCTTTCGATTCTTGGCAGGCAGAAGGTCTGCTCTCTTCATGCAGGAGTCCATGTATCTGTCATAGGTCTCAGGGGGTTGGGTGTAGCTGTAGTCTCTGCTGTAGTCATTTGTATCTGTAGACTTGGTACCATATTTCCTGTACATGTAGTGGTTGTAGTAATGTTCCTCCTGTGGGTTGTGGAAGTGGAAGTGAGGACGAGGGAACCTTCCTAACCCGTAGCCCAGAGCCATTCCTGCCATAGCCCCTCCAGCTGCTGCCATTACTGCACTACGTCCAAACCCCCTGGATTGATGAGAGGGATACATGCCCATTGCCTGAACTGACTGGTAAAAAGGAGAACCCCCCCCAACACCGTAGCCCCCGTATCCAAAGCTGCCACGATAGTGGGGGCTCAGGACTCTGTTGTTTGGGTTTTGGTTAATGTATCCCCCTGGATAACCTCCATAACTGCCATAACCACCTCCATATGGGGAGCCCTGTGCTGGATAATGTTTATGGTAGCCTCCTCTACCTGGCTGCTGGGGGTAGCTACCGGGATACCTAGATGTACTTGATTGTGGACGGTAGCCTCCTTGATTGCTTTGTCCACGTTGTTTGGGGTATCCACCCTGCGAGTCCTGATTACTTTTATGGCCTGTGTTAGTGTGGGTGCTGTCTCGGTTTGATGTAGGAAGCTTCTTTGAGCCAGAGACTTTTCCAAAGCCGCCTCTTCTCTTAGCCAGTGAAAAATTGGTATGAAACACAAGAAGCGACAGGCACAGCACAGATAATGAAATCAGTTTCATCTTCACTCTGTAGGGTGGGTCAGGGAGAGAAAGGGGAAATAAAGAGAGGGAGAAAAAACACAAGAAAATATTTGTTCTCTTAAAAAATTTGGAGCAATTCAGCCTCAAACTGGGCTCACTACATTTTTGGTGACAGCCTAAAATTGTTTTTGCACCACACGGCTTTGAGCACCTGGTTTACCCTATGGGTTCATCACAGAGCTGTGGTTCTAAAATGAGCTGCCAGGTTGGCTTGAGATAGGACGGTGCACCATGACTGCTGAGTCATATTTTGATTTCTGCATCAGTGTCAAGTATCTGAAACTGGTCTTTAATATATTACAGTGTATAATGATAGCAAATAATAGATACCATATTATTATTATTATTATGTTCTCTATTAATCACTTATTTTGCAAAATAGTGTGAAATGATATTTCAAAGTGATGTCCTTGCTTTACCAGACCATCAGTCAAAAACCTAAAGATATTTGGTTTACTATGATATGAAAAAGCAAAACTGCAAAATTTGAAAAGCTGAAACCAGAAAATATTTAGCAGTTTTGCTAGAAAAATGACTGGCATCATTATTCTATCATCAAAATAGCTGCCATTATCAGTACGTTTTCAGTAACTGAACAATCATTACAGCTCTAGACAGTATCTATATAGCCCACGCCCAACTTGATTTCATTTCAATGTTGTTTCCTACTTCATTTGAGGCTATGACACCGGTGCTGTTATAACGTTTTAAGACAAAATTCAACAACGGGTGTAACAGTACTTGACTTATAAAGAGAAATAAAGTGGCACTTCGATCTATCAGGTTGCAGTTACACAATTTTTCACTGTTTCAAACATGAGCATAACGTTTATAAATGTTTCTTATAGATTCGGTGTTTGCTGTTACCACTGAAGACTTATCTCAGACTGGCATCTCTCTTAACCAGTCAGACCAGTCAATACATAATGAGATAACAGGCGTGGCAGCAACAGTCAACAATAACAACACCTTGTTTATAGTGAGAACTATGAGGCATATTGATGTAACGTTGCTGTCCTTCTCCGGATGGCCTTATAAAACAGCCCCGAAGAAAGAAATGACATTATGACCTAAGGAGAGCGTTAAGCTACTATTTTACAAACAGAAATAGGTGCGTGATCAGCATTTTATTGCCCAAATCAGCGTTAAAATGCGTGAGGGCGCTGTTACTTTAAATAAAGAACTAGGCTTACCTTGAATGATGACTGTCTGTTTGCTTCTTCAGTTTTCTGTGGCCTCGATTCCCCGAGCTTATGTAACGTTTCAACCGTTTGGATTCTGGAACCTCAATAATTCCACATGACGTAACGCATAGAAACAAAAACCCGGGGGGCGGGGCTTCACGTCACAATTCCCAGCATCTTCAGCAATTAGATTATGTCCTACTTATGTGCAGGATCCCCAGTGGTTAAAAAAAATAGGCTGCTCAAAGCCCTTACTTAAGTAAAATTATAAATACAACAGTCTAAAAATATTCCATTACAAATAAAAGTAATAGTACAGAAGTATCAGCAAAAATATACTTAAAATAGCATATAAGTACTAAAAGTGTTTGGCCACCGTGATAGGCTTATATAATACATTTTTAAAGTTTGCCTCCAGTAATGCATAAAGACATTTAAAATTACTCTTGATTAAAAGTCTTGTATGGGTTTTCCACTAAATAAGTATATATAAAACTCAATTTAACTAGTGAATTATCCTTAAAAACACATCAACCTTTTCTATTCTCGGTGAAAATTTCAGGATCTTTGATTAGGCTATGAAAATATTGTTCATTTTAAAGTTTAACTACTAATAACTTCTACTTTACCATGTGTGCTGGAAGTTATAGACTAAGCCTGCATATCACAGTTTTTAAGTTGCTGGGTGTAACTTCCAAAATATTAAGTTTGTTGATACATGTCTTGAATTTTTAATTTTGAGCCCAGAGAAAGCTTCCTTGTAGTGTCAGACTCTGAACACATCAGGGTATATATGGTTATTTTTTGTTATCATATGGGATAGTTCCACTATCTCTACTATCTAACTATTTTAACCTTTACTAAACCAAATGTTACATTTCAGCATTGTTTACAACTGTCCCATGAAACTAAATGCCTGTTTCATTAACTTTTAATGTTCTGTAGCTTGTAGAACGAGATCCACTGATGTGATATAAACAAAGGCACCTTTTAGCCACTTACTGGAAAGCTCTTAGCTGCCCCTAGGCAGGAACATTTTATTAGCAGTAGCTGAGCTCCAGAGAAGGAAATAAGCAGAATGTTGAGTGCTTTTGAGAGCCAAAACATCCATCCATCCATTATCTTTACCGGTTATCCTGAGGAGGGTCAGGGGGAGGCTGGAGACGTTCCCACCTGACATTGAGCGAGAGGCAGGGTGCACCCTGGACAGGTCTGCCTCTAGACTGGCGAACAGAGCTTTTATATTATACACATAAACATAAACATATACACATTACGCCACCTGCTGGCCACTGAAAGTTAAAGACCCTACGTGATCAATTAGTCTGTGAAGCTATAACCACCTACTTCTTTTCAAATAAAAGCAGTAATGACAGTAAAACAAAAAAAACTTAATTCAGATAAAACATCAAACCAAACCAGCCACTGATGAATCAGCAATACTGTATGTATGTAATATGAATGTAGGCTATTACTTTGCTGCTCATTTCAGAAACATAGGAGAATAGTTTTTATTTCACAAAAAAGTAAATTAAATTGGATTTAATTTCCATTTTACAGGTTTTGTCCATAGAGAAAAAAGGAAAACAACATTTAAGGGTTTTGTGATTTTAATCAAGTGGAGAATAAGTGTAATACAAGGATATAATGAACTAGAAAGCAGTGCAACTTTTAACTGAGAGAAACCTGCCTGCAGATCATGCATTATGATGACATAATGTGCCAAAACATCTATGGCAGTTGTAGGTAGTAACAGTGTCCGGCCAGCCACAGGGAGCAGTACTACAAGAGCTGATAACCATTGGTGGAAGAAATACTTCAAAATTGTACTTAAGTACAGTATTTGAGTAAATGTACTTTGTTACTTTCCACTACTGCTGTTAACACACACTGATATTGAATGAATAAAATGTGTTTGGGGAAAAGTTAGAATATAAACAGTTCACAATTACATGTTCCTTTAATTTTTAAAATTATTAGAGTGAAAGCTTAATCCAACCTCAGTAACTGACTCAGCTGATAAAGTAAGATGACATTTGGTACCTTTAGAGATTAATTCTGGTTAAAACAAAACTTTAAAAAAAAGGCTAAAACATACAACATACTGTGCAAATCAAGTGCAATGCAAATTGATTTCTTTTAATTCAACATCATCCACAATAAATGAATATTGAGAACAAGTGCATTACAGTTTAATTTTAGGCGTGTTAGGACAACAACATGCATACTTTTTTCAGTGTTTTATCAAAATTAAATAACTACTGAGATCATAGTAATGAAGATCAAATAAGAGTTATGTTTAGTATATGAAGAAAATATCCATCTATTACAAATACACATATAATGTAAAACCATCATCTAAAGCAGTGATATTCATATTTTAAGTGATTTAATTTTATTTATTTATTTACTTACTGTTTGTTTGTTCACTATATTCTTATTAGTCACTATACCATACACTTTTCCTTTTTGAATTTTAGTCATCTTCAATTTTCTGTTGTCTACACCCAATTACCAATAATAACAAAGACAAACCCTGTTTATAGATTTTTTTATTTTATTTTTTATTTTGCAACAAGTGATTAACCCTAGCAGAGCGTCAGAAGTCCTCTGCAAGGAATAATGAGATAAACTTGTGAATAATGAGATAAATCCAGGTGTGCAACTGCTATTGAGACCTCACCCTAGAAGACACACTAACACTGCTAAAGGGGCTTCTACAAATTACTGAATTTAAGGAGCTGTATACCTTCATAAATGAAACGTTTCAGTTTTGGATTTTTAATAAATAAGCAGAAAAAACTGAGGGAGTCTGATGACTTTCTGAGACCTAATTTCTGCATGCTACATGCCAGCTGTACTTACCATCTTATTTGGCATCTCAGCACGATAAAACATGCTAATTAGTACAAAGCACAGTGTTCATCTTGCTGATAAGAATGTAAGAATAATAATATAATAATGAGAATCTATACTTTTACACATAATGGGTCATAAACAGATGTATTAAAACACTAACTATTCACCCAAAGCTTATCAAGATATGTTATTCAAAACCAAAAGTGGCGGTACAAATGCAATCCATCTGGTAATTGTCAAGATAGTTTCAGTCTGGACCAAGTGGTGGACCAGCTGCCACTCCCATCCCTAGAGGCTCATCACTTGATTACATCTAATTTATATATATATCTTCATCACCTCAACTACTTATGGATGCCTCAGTGCAGCAGCAGAAGCAGCCTGTTGCTATTCAGTAGCATCAGTATAGTACTAGTGAACACAGCTAAAAGCCCTCGCAAGCCCATCTCCAGTCCCTGTGCCCCTCCTTTTGGTTTATTCAAGTACTTTGCAGAGTAATTCATGTATAGCTCTATGCATCTCCTGACCTTTAGCTGCTTGATCAGCGCTGGGTAGCCGATCTCCACAATGCTGACAGTATCATCATCATCAGCTTTTTGGAGAGACTGTGAAACTGGAGGCACAGGACTGGCTTCAAGCTGATTTAGAGGGCTGGGAGTTGAAGGTGCAGAGGGTGAGGAGGGTCCTGCTGCAGTGATGTTACTCTTTGTTGTATTGCTGCCAGTGCCAGTATCTGGGACAGAAGTATTTGTGGTGGTGCTTGTAGTTGTAGTAGTGGCAGCTGGTTTGTGTTTCGGCTTTTGATTCTTGGCAGGCAGAAGGTCTGCTCTCTTCATGCAGGAGTCCATGTATCTGTCATAGGTCTCAGGGGGTTGGGTGTAGCTGTAGTCTCTGCTGTAGTCATTTGTATCTGTAGACTTGGTACCATATTTCCTGTACATGTAGTGGTTGTAGTAATGTTCCTCCTGTGGGTTGTGGAAGTGGAAGTGAGGACGAGGGAACCTTCCTAACCCGTAGCCCAGAGCCATTCCTGCCATAGCCCCTCCAGCTGCTGCCATTACTGCACTACGCCCAAACCCTCTGGATTGATCAGAGGGATACATGCCCATTTCTTGAACAGAGTGGGAAAAGGGAGAGCCCCCGCTAACACCATAGCCCCCATATCCAAAGCTGCCACCATAGTGAGGGCTCAGGACTCTGTTGTTTGGGTTATAGTTTATGTATCCACCTGGATAACCTCCATAACTGCCATACCCACCATAACCTCCTGCATATGGGGAGCTTTGTGCTGGGTATCGTGGCTGCTGGTAGTAACCTCCTTGGACAGGGTAACCCCCTGGTCTATGTGGTTTAACCTTGGACCCGGTGTCCGGATTAATTTTTATTTTAGGGGGCTTCTTAAAGATATTTAGTTTCTCACTAAGCTTTATTTTTTTCTTAGCCAGTGATAAATGAATGTGAATCAAAAGAAGGGAGAGGCACAACACACCTACTACAGTCAGCTTCATGCTTGCACTGCAGAGAGGAGCCAGGGAGAGAAATGGGAAGAGAAATAGAGGTCGGTCATATATTAGAAAAAAACACAAATTTATTATCTTAAAATAATTAACAGCTGCACATGTTATCAACTAAACAGTAGAAATTAAAAGAGAATACAATGGCAGCTTTTAAATACAAGGCAGTTATCACTAGTTTTCTTTGGCTGAAACATACATTTACAGCACTGATATGTTGTGCCCCACACAGCCATGCCCAACAGTTTTATCCCAGGGCACCACATATGTGTCCAAAATAGCTGCCAGACTTAAAATAGCAAAGACCCTTCAGATGTTGTTTATCAGCCAAACGTTACTCTTTACACTCTTGTTTGCAGTTGATGTTTTCAAGGTCATATATTTTTTCTGAAAGCAACCTTTGCCATAAAGAAATACAAATAGGCTACACTACGTCTCCTGATATCCATAGTTGTCTGATTTCAAGTGCAAATGTCACCTTGTTCTTTGTATGCACATGAAAATAATCGTTACAAGTGCACATTCCTAAAACCCACTGGAGTTTTAACGTGAGAATGCTGTCAGAAACCTTTCTTATGGAAACACTTACAAGACAAATGTAGCCTAATCACCGTCTCCTTGAAAATGGAATATTCAACAGATTTACTGACCTTGCGCTGTCAGTGTGTCCACAACACTGCCGTTCCCAAACTTATCACCCCCCACCCTCCTGACCAGGATCCCTTAACCCTATAAAACCATTCATATCATATTTCCTACGCGAGTTTCTGAGCAAAAAAAAAAAATAGCCAAAAAATGCCCCATGTATCAAATATGATACAAAAAAAAAAAAAAAATCTAAATAATATGGCACAGGTGTTCCTATATGCCTAGATTGTCTGTCTAGGCATAAATGGCAAATAAAAATCTTGAATCTTGAATTTTCTTTTGGATTTTGTTAAAAGATTTAATAAACATCTCAGTTCCAAAATATTAGAATGTTCTGGCTATTTTTTGATGTCAGGCTTTACAGGGTTAAGTAAAATTAGCAGTACAACAGTGTAAAAATACTCTGTTACAACACAATGTTCTGCATTCAAAATGTTACTTAAGTAAAAGTACTATTAGCATCAATGCCTACTTCATGTTTTTAAAGTGCTCATTATGCGAAATGGCACATTTAACATGAATGTATATGACATTATTGGATTATAATTACTGATACATTATTGTGTTCATCACATTTAATGTTGCTGCTGGTAAATATGAGGATAGAAAGTTATGGCATAAATCATTGTCTGCAGCCGCTAATGAATGAGCTATAGACCTGTGTGGCGTTTACAGTGGCTTTCTTAAAGCCATGATAAATATTCAGATTATTTACTATATGTATAACCAGTTTAACTGAAGTAAATAAACTGGATTTGACTCTAATATTATCAACAAACAGAGGCAGGAGATGACTGTGACGGGTTTCATGATTTTAATTATGTAAATTGTTTCATCAGCCTGATGCTTATTTGCCAGGGTAAAGTGATTCATAAATTTCCTGCAGGGTATTAACAAACCGGAAAGTAGTTACATTTTGAACTGAAAGAAACAAGCCTGCAGATAGAGCGCACATGTTATTCATGTACAAATCTGTGATAACAGGTAGCACTCTACCAGTTTCCAGGCAGGCATAGTGTTAATGGACTCTATGAATCAAAGGAAACAAAACGCTGAAAAAGAATTTGCGCTGTCCAGTGCTGAGGCACAAACTTAATATTTTTCCAGTCTGGTAGACTCTCTGAGTCTCCAAGGCACAGCACAAATGTGAAACAGTCCATCAATTCCATTGTTTGATTACTGTGCAATCTTTTACTCATGCAGGGTGCAATCATCAGACTCGGAGTCTGCAAACCTTTGGCCAGATCAGCTCAGCACATCTGAAAAGCAACGTCAACATGACACGTCTCTCTCAACAGGTCAGTGACCCGTGTTCAAGAGTAATTTAACACCTGCTGAAAATCTGTTTTGACCTCCAGTGGTTTAACATTTCACTGCTGCAGTGATGTACAGGTGTACTCTGTGACATCACACAGCACACTTCTGACCACACCCAGGAGTAGCCATGTTTCAATCCAAATGTCGCACAAATGTTAGTTATTTCAGGTTGAAAATGTGAAATAATGCATTTTCATTCCTCACTAATATGCACGTTATGAGTTGGTTTGTTGAGATTAACAGCTGGTGGCACAATCTTCCAAGTGCAATTAAAGTAGAGGACAGTGTGGAAGTGAAAGGAGCTAAAACAAACAAACAAAAAAAAACAAAACACCAGACCTCAAAGGGTGAAAGATCATTTGGAGCATTTGTACTTATTTTGTGTCATTTTGAAGAAAGTCTCATCAATGGTTTTTTTATGATTACTATTTATTTTCCATTTCACTTTGTCATAATTTGCTTTTAACCCATTTTTGGATCACATTCCAAGATTTTTGTTTTCAAATTAATGGCATGCTTTTTATGTGCAAATGGAAAATGTGCTTAAAATATGTATAATCAGTAATGTAAAATGTTCCTAGTGTTGCTGGGGGTGGTCAGTTGAAATGTGTGGAGACAAAAAAAAGCTTTTCAGCCTGGTGTACAGTTACTCTTTAAAAAGCACCATTCTTCTGCAAATACCATAAATGATCAAAACAGCTCAAATCCACTCAGAAATTTAGGGAGATCTGTCAAAGTTATATACAGCAGCAGCACACAAACCAGAAACAATAGAGCAACTATTCTGATTTATGGCAATTTATTTTTCATAAACTTACAGTATGTAACGTTTTCAAATATTTTTGTTGCAGGACTCTGCTCCAAAACTCGTCTTAACGCGGAGAAGTGCTGTCGAAGCCTCCTGTGACCCAGACTCATTGAACAGCACTGGCAGCAGTGCAGACATTAGCTCCTAGAAGGTTTTGGGCAGGATTGACCTCTCTAACCAATCACAGATTTTCAATTATTTCTGCTTGATTAGTAAGTTACAATTTCGTAACAACAAATATCACAGGAGCTGGGCGGAATGTAGTGGAGCAGGGAGTGCTGAGCGGAGCAGATTGGACTGAATTGATGTTTCATGCTAGTGCTACCTTAAGTTACACACTGTAGCTTTAAGCTCCTTCACACCACAAGTGCGAAGCTGATTGAAAATGTTTTTCCCATCATTATCAGAAGTGGTATCTATAAGAAAGGATTCATTTAGATTGATCCTCTAATCAAATTGGGGAGGGAAAAGGAGTTTCAGCTAAAGAGAGAAGGTACGACTGGGCTCTTAGAACACACTGAGGTAAAGAAAGCTGAGCACAAACAGTAAAACCATTTTGTCTAAAATATCCTTTATCATATGGCATCCACCTCAGGGATGTGCCTGTGGATAAATAGCAATGAGGAAAAATGGGACAAACGTTCTATCAGCTGCACTGAGATCAGTGTCAAATATATGACAGGTGAGACAGTTACAAGTATTGTTCAACACAAAACTGTATTTATACATTACACATTTATAAGGTAAAATTCCCAGTAGCAACAGGTCATAAATTTATTAGACCTTAATGAAGTTGGAATTATGAAATGTGCCACAGTTTCAAAAACAATCTCATTTGTGGCTTCAGGAGCTTCTCTCCCATGTTAATACTAGTTATTTATGGATAGCATCAAGCATTTCCTATTTTCAGCATAAAGAAATCTTAGCACTGTAGTGTTAAAAACAACACATATGCTAATAAAAATCTGATATAGCTTTTATTTATTTTTACAAACTGTCCTTTCAGAGTTTTTTTTTTAACCAGTGGTGGCAGACTGCACTTTGCCACAGTCACGTCTGGGTTTAAGGAGTGAACAGCTCTTAATAATCTACCACCAGCCTTCATTTAATTGCAATTACAGCAGCAAGCAACTGCACTATGTCACCCCGCTCAGAGGCAGGGCCAGTCCAAATCTGCTGCTCCACCAGCTGAGATTCATATATTGACTCAACTTTCTGTAGTTTATTCAACTGCAGGTTCAGACAGCGTGTCTTCTGGCGTCTGCTTCAGCAAGTCGGCATGTTCCAGCCCAATGAGTAAAGACGAAGGTGAGACAGCCACTGAACCAAGAGGTTCATTAGTCTTTTTCAAAATGGATGACCAATCCTCAGCTGGAGTTAAAAGGTAAACAAAATAAAACTGTACAAAGCTTCTATTGCTGCGCCACCGTGGATGAAAATATAAATGATATTTACAAATTTACAGGCACAGGACGAGGTGGCTGTATAGACTGTAGGGAGGCACCATCAGACAGCTGAACAGGATTGGGCTTCACTTTTAGGACATTAGGTCAAAGAAATCCCCCCCAAAGAAGGACTAAAGTTTGTGTCAGTTCAACTCCTCTTCGGTCCAGGGGCTCCTACTCGTCTTTACACGCCATTGGCGCTGATCTTGTTCTTCTGAGGCACCTCTGTCACTGCTTTAGCCTGTGGAAGAGGCCACACAACTTAATTTTGCTAAAATACCCGCTATTGGACATTTGAAAATGTGTTTCTTTCACTGTATGTTTGTTATGGATTAATTTCAGGTGACATGAACCAAATTTCTTTAACTTGCACTTAGGTTTTTGTAGGAACATGCATGGTTGGTTTAAAATAATTACTCAGAAGCATGTGTGAAAGTGATAGGTCTTTCTCTCTCTCTGTCTGTCTGTCTGTCTCTCTCTCTCAGATTCACATGTTGTTCAGTCCTGCCCCCAGAATAGCTGCTGTGTCCCACTGTGAAAGATTAGCATGTCATGTGAGGAAAGATCAAACTGGATTTCAAAACCCTGTCTAGCCTCAGCTCTCAAACTGGTTTTTGTGGACGCCACAGGGTCCAAGCAGCAATGGGTGCTCACCTAAATCAGCAGGAGTCAGAGGTTTGTCTGAGGCCACAGGAGCCTTGTCTCTCATCTCCTCTGCCTAGAACACACAGAAAGATGTGAAATGCAAGATAGAGGGACTTGCATGGTGACATTGTTCTTCTGTACATGCAGCCCTCTTGATGTTCTGTATCTGTCACTATGTCATCATCTCCAGGTCAATGTTTCATGAACTAACTAATAAGTCTGTTTCCAGTGCATTTCTAGGTTTTTAAACAGTTCCTTTTAGTTCAAAGAAAGTTATCATTCAAACTGCAAGGATCAATTTATAAATCATTAGGCAAATTAATCATTTTAGTAATTTTTCAAATAGAAATCAACCATTCATCAGCTCTAGCTTCTCAAATGTGAGGATTTAATGCTCTTCTTCATCATAAAAGACCAGATACTGAATAGCTGTGGGTTTTATAATGTTGGCTGAATGAAAACATCTGAATACATTTCTTTTGCTGTGATAAAATATAACAGTTTTCTTTTATAAAACAATCAACTGATCAATAATTAAAATAACTGTTAGCTGCAGCCCTGTTTTGGACATTCTGGGAAATGCACTAGTTTGCTTTCCTACACAACAGGACATTGTGTTGAGCTACGCTGACTGCTGACTGTTGCAGTATGCAGATCTTTTGTGCTAGTTCTTCATGATATATACTTTGTGTGTTCCAGCATTAAATGTACATCTAATGTTTTTGACAGAAATCTATTCCTAGCTGCAGTGATGACCAGCTTGATTTGTCATCACTACAGTTCATCTCATACTGCTGTGTGTTTTAGGAGTGCACTGACCGGTCTGTCCTTGATGGTGACAGCAGGGTCTGCCAACGTATCAGGACTGACTGAGGCTGTGCTTACTCCTGTATTCTCCACTGGAGGAGGAGTAGCTTTCTGCAAAAATAACAAACACCTGATGAGAAGGCTACATCCCATTTCAGTAAGAATGAAATGAACATGTGTTCATAGATTCTGTATTTTTAAACACTGGTCACACACAAAAACATTTTCCTAACTAATACTGCTCCCAGTGGCAGGCTAGAAAGAATGTTTAAGACTTTAATACCTCCTTAGGGCCCTTTTTTGACAAAAGCATTTTTGTATTTTACTTTTAACTAAACCATAAACAGATTAATTAAAAATACTCATTAGCTGCAGCCAGAGCCAGAAACATCACAGTTATGATATAGCTTCCATAAGGAGAACAGAATGTGACAAACGTCAGTGACCTACAGACCAGCTATTCTACAGCCGGAATATTAAGATGGGTACAGCTTTCTTTAATCTGCACATTAGACTGAATATGTAATGATATGCTGTGTAATAGGTTAAAGTAGATATTGTAAAGGTCGGACCTCTAGTTTGGGAACAGGCGGGATGACTGGGGCTTTAGGTTTGATGTCAGTCAAGTACATGGCTCTGGAAAGCAGAAGCAGTGATGGAGGAACGTTCTCCTTCAGGTGCAGGTCCAACCACTAGATGGAGAAGAACATCATCTATTAAAGGACATCACATCATATATGTTTTCTGTGTAACTCTTCTATTGCCATGTTTTTATTGTAGAGGTAATCAATAAGCACATTCTTGGCTTTTCTTCCTCCCTGCACATCTTTTTTTTTTTTTTACTGATGTCTGTAGTGATCTGTGTATTTGTGCAAATAAATACATTGAAATAAAGGACAACACTGACAAGACATGTCTCCAAATGAAGCTACACATTCCCACAAAAACAAACTCAACTCAACTTTATTTATATAACGCTTTACCACAGCACAGCTGACCAAAGTGCTTAACGTACCATACAAATCTAAAATCACCACATAAAAAACTATAAACAATAAAACAAACACTCTTGACACTACAGACAGAGTTTCATTCCTGGCCAAACGCCAATGAATACAAGTAGGTCTTCAAATAAACAACGAGGGGGCCTGCCTAATATAAAGAGGCAAAGCATTCCACAGGTTTGGACCCACCACAGCAAAGGCTCTATCCCCCCTAGTTTTACGCCTGGCCCTTGGTGCCTCCAGAAGAAGCTGATCAGCTGATCTAAGGCACCAAGGTTCACCAAGCTAATTTTAAAGCAACTCTTAATTCTTGTCAGCTGCTAGAGGGTCTAGTTAAATTCAGAACAACCTGACTCTTAAGCCCCTCCTAACCTCTTTGTCCCTCCCATCACGCCCAGTTTCCTAGCAATGGTGTAAACTACAGACACCTGGTTGTTACAAACCATAGAAAATACAGCCTCCATTCAGAGCCAGTGTTAGCTGATTAACGAATAAGTCTGTCAATCCAGTACAACGCTTTGGTTACTGTTAGTTACACAGAGCTCAAAAGGCCAAACCGCTGTAGACCCTGGTTTTCACTCTCTCTGTCCCACTGTCTCTGTGCAAAATAGAGTGACCTCTTCAGTTTGGCAGCCCCTGTTTCACTGATATTTCAAGATTTGTATTGTCTTGTAAGTGTTTAGCCTCTGCTGATGTTTCCCTGGAGAATCACACATTAGTGAAGCCAGGATTTAGTGTCTGACAAGCAGCAAAAGCTACAAACTGTCTTTCAGCTGCTCACCTGCTGCAGCTGCCCACGTAGCTGGTCTGTGGTGAGACCCAGAGACCTCATCCCACGACTGCGACAGGCTGCCTGTAACTCTGACACGCTCATAGCTGCCACACCCTCTGCTGCAATCATCTGTGAGGAAATAAAGAGGGAAGTCAAAAATGTTGCACGTTTGAGAAATGATTATAACTAAACATCAAGGCTGACCAGACTAACATTAATTGAATTTGTTTAATCATGAGGACAGCAGAGACCGAAACATCTTCAAAGCCCAAATTACTGCTATAGCATTTGCTAGTTTCATAACCTTTGTCTGTTTCTTCCTAAGCCATAAAATTCCAACATCCCAGTCTGTCATCTCACCTCATCGTCCGACTTGATGGTCCTGAGCTGCATCATCATCTGAAACCGTAGCAAGTTGTTGGTGCCGATGGGCTGCAGCTCCAGCAGTTTGCACAGAGCCACCAGCTGGGGGCGCTCCAGGTGCTCCAGCGTCAACTCGTCCTCAAACAGCTTTGAAAACTGGACGATGTCCTTCGTGGTGGGCTGCTCACCTGTTCCCCGAACCTGACAGGGGACACAGAGTCACTGATGTGAAGCAATGAAACCATCATCAGCGGAGATCATGTAGCTGTACCTGCAGAAAGTTATGTGACACTAGCATGGCTGGATTAACTTCCTAGGGAGTCCTGAGGTAAAAATTTTCTAGGGACTCTATCGACCTCCACAGCACATGGTAGTGTCATCATTTTGCCAGAAACCACATTGTAAATGATTCATTTTTAAGCCAAAATACTAAAATTCACTGGTAGTGGCTTCTCAAATGTGAATATTTTTACTTGTATACATATTTTACTTATATAAAGTCAGGTCTCTGAAAAAGGCCAAGTCCACCTCAGCTGATCCCAGTCATCCTGTGTTTGGAGAGTTTATGTTGCTTCCATCTAGTCACAGGTACAAACAGGTTTAAAAATGTCCCAGCTGCCATTGGGGGCAATAACAAATAACATGCACTGGAGAAAATGTGTGACTTTTTGGACACACGGGCTGGTAACAGTTACCTTGTCTGTACTTTACCTTCTGAACATATGTGGAGAAGCGCTGTGTCTCATTCTCCATCTGAGCTTTAGCCTTGTTTCTTTGGGCCATCTCAGCGATGGTCTCTTGAAGAAACTTGGCCAGTTCCAGCTTCGCAGCCAGACCCTTCTTCTGCTTCTCCTCCTGTGTGAAGACGAGGGAGGAGACACGGGTTAGTTCTGTATACCTCAAACACAACTACTCTGTGATGCGATTATACACATAATATAAAGTGGTACTCCAGAACACAGTTTTTAATGCTTCAATAGTGGAGTGGAGACTATTCATTCTATTTTCAGGAAGTAATGTACTAGCTTCAAGCACAACAAGCTGTGGATGATTTGCAGATAATATGCAGATTTGCAGATAAAATACAAAAGCATAGCACTGCTGATTTTGACACTAATGTATAATGGACTGTTGCAACATGCTGTTCTGTCATCTTCCTCTGCTCTGGCATATTCTATGAGGCCTGACAACCTCTCTGCTGTCCAGGAGCACAAGTGCATATAGGTCTGGCTGCTGTACTGCAGATAGACAGACAGCTGTTCTGATGACTAAAGACAGAAGGCGCGTCTCGCTTTCAGTGCGGATTGAGTGGAATCACGCTTCAGTAGTGCTTACGTCTTGCTTCCGTTGTGTTTTACCAGTAAACCACTAAGTGAAGTCCTCGTTTTACCTTTAAAGCAGTATAAGTGCCTCTTATCACATCGTGCTCGTAATGCTAACGATTGAGGTGTGAAACGTGAACATTTAACCAATCACGGCCAACCAACTGCTCTGTACTCACACGCCTCCCACCCCCCTTCGCAATGGAAACAAACACAGAACCAGTGATGAGCATTACTGAGCTTGACATGTTGACAGGGATCATCAGATCTGACAAGCCAACTGGATCAAGTATATCAACCTGCTGCTCCTCTACAAGTGATCTGAGGTTAACAAAAGGAATACCAATTTATTAGCTTATATAATCACAGAAAGAACACACCAATCAACAGTGGGTCCAGTGCTTGTGCAGCTTTTATGAGTGCTTTGCAGTTCTGGAATGCATGTGTATACTTTGTTATAGTTCTTCAACCAAACAGCTTGATTAGATCAAATCAGCTGCCTGCATGACCAGAGGCTCGTAACACAGCAGGTACAGCCATATCTAACAAGTCACATAATCAGGATGAACCTTGTTGCAGTTCATTCAGCCAGCAGGGTGTGTGTGTGTGTGTGTGTGTGTGTGCATAAACACATGCCTTTTTGGACTCTGTCTCAAAGGTGGAAGGCAACATCTCTGGGAAGAGTTTGAGGAAAACTGGAAGAAGGAATTCCATGAAAGGAACGATGATAAACACTATGAAGGGCACCAGACGGAACAGATCAGCACAGGTTCTCAACAGCTGTAAGCACAAAAAAAAAACAAACGCTAAAGTGACAAAATGGCCAGTACTGGCACCATGGCACCAGTGTCAGCACCCAAGTTTTTGGAGCTGTTCACACATGCACTGAAGCTCTGCAAGTCCTCTTATAAAATAGCCCAAACACAGTTTTACCATGGCATGTGTACATCTTGAGAAATTATTTAAGTCTCATAGAGAATACACCTCCTGATTACCTAAATATTTTAGTCTCATCAGAGATTATGATAATTATGCAAAACCAGGTAATTTAATTACTGTTATTCCTTTCACATGCAAGAATTTCATGGGCAAAAATAAATATATACATCTGGTTTCAAGTCTCTGAACAGGATCTCTGAAGCAACAGCGGACTGATATAGGTGTTAAACGTTTGGTAAAGCCATGGCTGATGAGTAGTCATTCATAAACCTGCTTTGTACTGTAAAGTCTCTACATCCCACTGCTGGACATTGCAGGGCTTCACAGCCAGACAAAGAAAATCCTGTAAAATCAAACTTAATCATTGTACAAGATAATATTCATTCAGCTCATCTTACCCTTCTCCTCTCCCTGCGCGTGAGCACTTGTCCGTGGAGCAGAATCCATACCATCCGGCCTGCAATCTTAATGTCAATGCCAAGTAACCGGAAGCCATTGTAGTAATGCTTCAACTCATCCACAATCTTCTGATACAGAGACTTTTTCACAACTGCCTTCTCCTGCACTGGAGGGATTGCAGGTGTCGTGGTGGACGCTGGAGTGGGAGTTGATGAGGATTGGGGCGAAGTGGTCACCAAGTCCTTTTTTGCTCCTTGAGAAACATCCTTTGCAGCGGCTGCTGACACCTTAGGGTCATCCTGCTTTATATCCTGGAACCAAACCTTTGAGGTGTGTAGAGAGCGAGCAAGCAGGGTGGAGCTGTGGCCGCACCTGAGGGTGTGACTTCGGTAACAGTTGGGGTAGCCATAGTGGGAGTGCTTGAGTGGGACTGAGGTCAAAAGGTGATGGGGAAGGTCTATGTGGAGACAGGTTTTGGAAGACAGAGAGGAGCAGCTGTGCCTCTTGGATAACAAATATGATCCCCTATTGACAAAAAAAAAGTTTGTTATTATACAGTGGGTATGGAAAGTATTCAGACCCCCTTAAATTTTTCCCTCTTTGTTATATTGCAGCCATATGCTAAAATCATTTAAGTTCATTTTTTTCCTCATTAATATACACACAGCACCCCATATTGACAGAAAAACACAGAATTGACATTTTTGCAGATTTATTAAAAAAGAAAAACTGAAATATCACATGGTCATAAGTATTCAGACCCTTTGCTGTGACACTCATATATTTAACTTAGGTGCTGTCCATTTCTTCTGATCATCCCTGAGATGGTTCTACACCTTCATTTGAGTCCAGCTGTGTTTGATTATACTGACTGGACGTGATTAGGAAAGCCACACACCTGTCTATATAAGACCCTACAGCTCACACTGCATGTCAGAGCAAATGAGAATCATGAGGTCAAAGGAACTGCCTGAAGAGCTCAGAGACACAATTGTGGCAAGGCACAGATCTGGCCAAGGTTACAAAAAAAAATTTCTGCTGCACTTAAGGTGCCTAAGAGCACAGTGGCCTCCATAATCCTTAAATGGAAGACGTTTGGGACGACCAGAACCCTTCCTAGAGCTGGCCGTCCGGCCAAACTGAGCTATCAGGGGAGAAGAGCCTTGGTGAGAGAGGTACAGAAGAACCCAAAGATGACTGTGGCTGAGCTCCAGAGATGCAGTCGGGAGATGGGAGAAAGTTGTAGAAAGTCAACCATCACTGCAGCCCCCCACCAGTCGGGGCTTTAGGGCAGAGTGGCCCGATGGAAGCCTCTCCTCAGTGCAAGACACATGAAAGCCCACATGGAGTTTGCTAAAAAACACCTGAAGGACTCCAAGATAGTGAGAAATAAGATTCTCTGGTCTGATGAGACCAAGATAGAACTGTTTGGCCTTAATTCTAAGCGGTATGTGTGGAGAAAACCAGGCACTGCTCATCACCTGTCCAATACAGTCCCAACAGTGAAGCATGGTGGTGGCAGCATCATGCTATGGGGGTGTTTTTCAGCTGCAGGGACAGGACGACTGGTTGCAATCGAGGGAAGGATGAATGCGGCCAAGTACAGGGATATCCTGGACGAAAACCTTCTCCAGAGTGCTCAGGACCTCAGACTGGACCAAAGGTTCACCTTCCAACAAGACAATGACCCTAAGCACACAGCTAAAATAACGAAGGAGTGGCTTCACAACAACTCCGTGACTGTTCTTGAATGGCCCAGCCAGAGCCCTGACTTAAACCCAATTGAGCATCTCTGGAGAGACCTGAAAATGGCTGTCCACCAACGTTTACCATCCAACCTGACAGAACTGGAGAGGATCTGCAAGGAGGAATGGCAGAGGATCCCCAAATCCAGGTGTGAAAAACTTGTTGCATCATTCCCAAAGAGACTCATGGCTCTATTAGCTCAAAAGGGTGCTTCTACTAAATACTGAGCAAAGGGTCTGAATACTTATGACCATGTGATATTTCAGTTTTTCTTTTTATAATAAATCTGCAAAAATGGCAAAAATTCTGTGTTTTTCTGTCAATATGGGGTGCTGTGTGTACATTAATGAGGAAAAAAATGAACTTAAATGATTTTAGCCAATGGCTGCAATATAACAAAGAGTGAAAAATTTAAGGGGGTCTGAATACTTTCTGTACCCACTGTATTATATTGTGTAAGGCAATGATCTCAGGAAAAATACTGGTGCTCAAATGTACATTCTTCAACTGATTAGTTGATCAACAACACAAGTATGGCTTCTCATGTGTCACATCAATATACATTAGTTTGTGACATTAGTTTGATAATCGCCTGATTATTTAAGTAACTTCTCATTAGACTCTGGTAATTTGTAGGCATTTTTAAATCACATTAAACAAAATGTAAGCTGCAAAACAGACTGATGATAAAATTACACTGTGGATACAACCACCACTATTCACAAACACTGGTAAGACCATCTGTCTGGTTAATATGTAGAATTAACCAATCTAGGGCCTAACCTAAACTAACAATTTTATTACCCTTTAATGATTTGATCATTTAATTGATTAAGCAATTGTCCAACAATAATGAAAGGGTCCTGTGCTTTTTTTTCAGTTTTACCATAATTTAGATATAAAACATAAAAATAGAAAAAACAGCACAGTTTTTCTTGATAAATTATTTAAACTATTATTCTAATATCAAAATTGTTGAGAATTAGTTTTCTGTCAATCAGCACTGTACCACTAATTAAACATCTTGATGCAGTGTTTATAGAAGTATTTGTCTTGATTTGGTCCTTCCTGGCCACTGTACTCTCATCTGCCAATCACACAAGAAATGAAACTATGGCTGTCTATCAAACAGGCTCCCTGCATGTTAATGTGGGCTACGTGTAATGACTGCTGTGCTGATTATGAGTGGGATTTGGGAGCGAAGGCTGAGCAGACATAACTGGACCAAGTCAGGACTTAGTCTGGGTCAGTCAGTGTTCACGGACAAACTGTTTTTTCTTGTCATTTTCAGCACAATTTGGCTTCTACACCACAGATAGATATTAACAGTGCAAGCCGGTTGTGTCCATATTTGTTTTGGTACAAGGGCACAGGAGAATTGGTGTGATCTCATGGGGTATACAGACTCTTGTACTGCCTGAACCTCCAGTTGTAATGGACACTGGCTCAGTGTCTACTCCGTCGTTAGGTGTGTGTGCTCCTAGTGTGACCCGTCCAGTCCTGTCAAGTGTGTCCCCACCTTGAGGCAGCCAAACTACCTGACCAACACCTGTAGACTTGTATCTTGTTCCTCCTTGGTCTCTGATGCTTTAATGATTAATTAGCTGAGTCAAGTTCCACCTCTCTAGTGAAAGCATCAGTAAAGTCTTAGTTTGTTAAAAATGTCTTGACACATATTGTATTTTTAGTTTGGCTGAGTCAGAGATGTTATTTAAATGATTGCCACACCTGCACTAGAAGCTATTTGAAATTATGATGGCATTGTGTGACTGATACAGTATCATGAGGTCAACACTCCTGAGAAACATATCTGCTGCTTCACTCTAAAATATTCAGGTGAATCACTCAGCTGCTTCCTAGAAACATTCATACATTGTTTGTTTTCACAGCATGTTCAGATCCAGGATCTACAACACAGTCACTTAATCCTGTTCAGTATACGCCTCAGCTGTGTCTGATTAGCTGTGCTCAAACCTCTCTTCCCCTACTTCACACACTTGCTGCCACACAAATAAAACGCACACTAATACAGCCAGAAAACAAGACTCTGCTGGGAGGTGTTCATGGCACACAATGTATAAGGTCCCAGTCTGCCATAGAACATGTGTTCTTAATTCACTGTTTATTTTGAAACGTCACACCACTCTTTACGATGTTAAAAACATTTAACAAATCCCTGTCATGTGACTGAGGTTGTCGGATATGCTGACATGGAGAGAAGAGATTTGTGTAAGAGAAGACATAAATAAGTAACAAAATTTGTAATGATATTAAATCCACCTTCATGTATTACAGTTAAAGGGGCCCTATGAAGTTCTCTTGAAACTCAGAAGCTCTGTTTACAATCCCTGTTACCCACCAACACATACTACATGGGTCCCTGAGGTCTAACAAATGTGCTGAATATGTTTCACCCCCTCTAAACATATCCCAAGCTGATTGTTTAAATGGTTGAAATCATGAATTATTTACATCTGTGTTCCTATCTGATGATGCAGTGGTGGCCTATTGAATCCAGAGATATTAAAAGCACAGTATGACACAGTATTAAACAGAATACATGGTTAGAAACTTGTTTCAGTGCAAAGCTTTGCAGACTTCTCTGCATCTTATTAGCACCACTGTGCTCCTAAACTTCATTACGTGCTGTAAATAATAAAAATATATCCACCTGTTCTAGCACTTAAACATAGAAAAACAACAACTTGCCAAACATTTGACTGTAGTGTGTATATGTATATATGTATAGATGGATAGACAGATCATGTGACAACATAAACAAATCACCAAACACTAATGTATGGTTAACTGGCTCTTATAGCAGGGGTCATGACCTAGAAGCTGCCACTTAAACAAACTGAGCTTCATTGTATTCTCACTGTGATAATATAATCTCCTCTGGTAGAATACACTGTCTTGCATCATTAACAGAAACTACAGTAGGTGTGTACCTGGAGTCATGGGATACACTGATTATGCTCCACTCCAGCAGATCATATGTAAACTAGCATAATCTGTGCAGAGCAGAGATTATACCTAAGGGCTTGTAATTACTGTCATTGCACATTATAAAAAGAATTACTTATTCATTTAGTTAACCTTGGTGGGACACTGTTTGCTTTGGATAACCAGAGGTCTTGTTTTATATGGACATCTGTAGCTGCAAACGTACCTTGATCTTGTGACTGCAAGGAGCATCTGGTGACTAAAGACTGCCATTGCAGGGGCAGATTACAGTAGTCTGTCAAAGCGCACACGGGAAGGGGGAAGAGGGGAGCAGACACCCATATGTCTAATTATAACTCACTTGTAAAAAAAACAAACAAAAAAAAGCACAACACCAGCAACATCTGTCCACACACTATAAGTGTTGTCTAGTTTTATAATTTAATTAGGTGGCTATAAGTATAGTTAATTCAACTGTGACAGTTACACCAAAAATCATAATGATTCTTCCATAAACTGCATATTTTTCACCTAAACTCAAAACTATATCAACACTCATGTTAAATCTAAGAAATACTTATGTTAAACTGTCAGCACTATAACGTTAGTCTGTATAAATCAGTTACCCAGGACTGAAGAACAGCAAGTTAGCTAAATATCATAAACACAGCAATACATCTTTATACTGGCTCCTAATCTGACACATAATAAATACTTCTCTGAACCCATGTAACGTTATAACGTATTGGTTTTATTTGCTATTAAAAATAACCAGTCAATAGTAGAATTTTGGAAATATGCTCACAAGTATTACAGACCTTTCCCTTAAGTAATACACTCCTGTTAAACTCAATATAATAATAATTTTAATAATAATGATAATAATCGGTTGAGTTGGCGCCGTAGATGGCTGCATCAGTTCTGTACCTGAAACAAATTCCTTGTGTGTAACATACTTGGCCAAATAAATGTGATTATCATTATTATTATTATTATTTTGGTAGCTTTACTTTGCCCCAATGTAAGTAACCAAGGTACCTGCTAAATCAGATATAGAATGTCTTAAACAAGTGTTCGAAACTGTCGTTAACACTGCTACTCTAGAAACCTTTGAAACTTACCGGTAAAGTTCGTTTATGTCCATACTAACATCATATTAACAAATTAAATGTCAGATCCCACCACTAGCCTAGCCGGCTGTAGGGTAAATGCTAAAGCTAGCTAGTGAAATGGCAGCCCCCTCATCTCCAGCGTCACTCACCGATCTATGGCTGGCGCCGGTGGCTGGGGGAAGGCTTCTTGGTACGGCGTAAATAATACAATCCATCGAGAATAATCAGTTGAGATAAACGAGAGCCACGAAAATAACGGCTGATGTGGCAATAAACCCATTTACAATGGATTAATTCTTTAGGTCACTTCTTATTAAACTGCCGACCAAGTGTGCGCAGCCCTCACAGGCAACTGCACTGGAAGGTTACACTGTACATGCGTGAATGTTGTGCGTAGCCGCCATAGATCGTCTATATTTAACATGGTGAATTACTTGGTGGCTAATATACACTCCCCAACCATCCGATCGTGGAAAGGTGGGCGTTAACCAAAAAAAGCTTTTACCTTTATGCTGTTGTTAGTGTTCACATGATATCACATTCTCATAGGAGACCATGCAGGGCCACCAGGGGTGTGTTTTCAAAATCCAGACACTGACAGATATGTTTGCCAAATGTTTTGCTTGCACCTTCGGCATCTTTGGTTCAGTTTTGATAACAGTCTTCTGAGGCTTCTCTGTCTGGGCCGGTGATGGTTCTCTCAGCCGGGGCTGGACGTGGGCGTCCTCTGTCTGGCTTGTGGTACCTGCCTGTGTTGCCCATCTGGAGGGCAAAACAAGACTTTCCTGTTCTGCCCTTAGCTTAATTAATTGTGAGTATGTCTTTTGCCATTTTTTGGACTGCTGGTTTGACGCTAGCTGCATTTTAATGACTCTGTGCATGTACTTTGTACAATGACATTAGGGTGTAATCTAATCCAAGAGACACTAAACAACCACACAGAGATGCAAAATTACCACAAAAAGACTCAAAACTGCCTCAAAGACTGGCGATTTGACCATAATTTAGACATAATAGTCAATCTGCATGTCTGTGTTGTTATTATGCATCTGTTTGGCTTTTCAACAAGAAATTAACAATTAAATTATACATTAACAAACGAATCCTACCACATCTGACTTGGATGGCCATGACCGGGTGCCGCCCCTTTGACCTTCCTGTTTCTCATTATATTTGCGGTACCTGAAAATACGGCAGAGTGAGCGGTCTTTCACTTTTTTCTCCTCTCAGCCACAGATCAGGCGAGGAAGCCTATAAAAGCCAATCAGAGCCTCAGGTGCATACGTAACCACGGTATCCGCATCGCGTTGTGGTAAGGGTGGGGGAAAAAAAAAACAAAAACAAAAAAACCCCTCAATATTGTCAATACTGTTCACAATTTTTGTCTTAGAACATGTCGACACTATTAAAACTCTTCTCTGTGCCTGTGTTTTTGTATATCATTCTCCCCCCTAAAATGAAGCACATACATTTCCTCTTTCATTTTTACTGTAGGCGTGACTTTAGATCCTGTCTACTCTCACCCACTTTCCTGTTAAAGTATATCTGTGGGTAAACTACACATCCCGGACTGTTCCTGTTGTTGACCTCTCTGGTCTGCATCTGTGCGAACTGAGCTGGAGATCGATTAGGCCTGAACTAGAGGCAGTGTGCTTTTGTTAGACCAGAGGAAGAGGGAGCTAGAGACTTTTTATAAAGAAGACTGCACACAGAAGGGGGGCGAGAATTGAACATATCTGTCTGCAGCGGGGTCTTCACTAAGAGCTCCGAGAAGAGCCAAGCACTGGGATTGGGTAGCGACCAGATATCGTAACACCCCCCTCCTCCTCTCTGTTGAGAATTGCGTTGAAACGAAAAGGCCTGCGCTTTATCAATATTATAGGATTATTCTTTGATTTTTTTTTTATTTTTCCCCTGTAGATTAAACGAGGAAACGCTGCAGGTTGGTGTTTAGAATGGGACACGCTGAAGGTACTGACTTTTTTTAATTCCCCGCATCTTTCGCCTCGGCATCAAAATCTGTGCTCCTTTGCTCTCCTCTTTTAGCGTGTTTGCCATAACTGCTGGCGCTGTCGATGCATGTTGTTGTCCCCCCCTCCGTGTCCGCACGGACCGATGTTGGCCGCAGCTAGCTTATTCCAGGCACATTTTTCTCCAAACCGCCAGTGATGGAGGTATAATCACGCCAGACAATTTGATTTAAAGGGGAAAAGGCAGCCATATTGGCAAAGAAACCTTAGCCTAGCCAATATTAGCTTTCCCTTTCATTTTCCTCCATGTGTGATAAATGGATAAACAATAACTGGAAATGTTTATCCGTGTGTGCTAAAAGGCTAACGGTCGTATTCCAGTTTAGTGTGTGTTGTCTGTCGGTTAAAAAGGGTCCACATCTTTACAAGATAATCCTTTTGATGCCAAGTAGCTGAGGCTAACATCGCAGAAAGCTATAAGATCATCCAGTGAAACATGTTAGTCCGCGCAGCCGTTTTGAAATGTAGCCACACATTTGTTACCGGGCTTTAATGTTCACAACGCTAGATATGAGCCTAAATTTAATATCACAAGTTGATGTAGGTAAGCTAGCTGGTGACCATTAGTTGACACCATATGGATGTTTACATCGCCGTTATCCACCTTTCCCAGTTTAGTCTGCTCAGAAATTAAACAACAATCATTGGATTAGTCTGGTCACCGTGAAAGCATCAACGGTTTTAATATGATTGATTTATCATAATAGATATTTAAAACGTATAAGAGGGTAAACCAGTCACTGGTAGCTGCTCTTTGTTTTGTTTGTGATAGCAGGCCATCATGTGTTTGTTGCTAAATGATAAAAACTACAGAGATGATTAATGGCTGATAAAGAGGAACCTACAAAACTTCTCAGTCATAGGTTCAAGCTGCCTGGAAGTTGTTTTTGCTTTGAGAGCACATTTAAGATCACTGGTGTTTTTGGTTGAGGATTTGTCCAGTTTTGGGGGGAGAGTTTGATCGTATGTCCACTGGCATCACACTGCCATGAGAGTTTATCAGTGTTTCAGTCATTTTGTAAAATCGATTAAACTGCAGATTATTTAATTATCTCGATCAGAGGCACTTCAGAACCCCCCAAATTCTCCAAGTCAGCGCAGTCAAGTTACTAGTTTTGTGTCATCAACAACAGGCAT
>NW_018127900.1:2893533-2898689 GCF_001952655.1 Monopterus albus
TTAAATACTACTGAAGTGATAATCCAAACAGTTAAATTAATCTGCTAATTGTTTCAGATCTTGAGTTTATTAGCATTGCATTTGAGCAATCACTTTGAGGCTGGATTATCTATCATTGGGCAATGTGTGATACTGCTGTGGGGCCCGGAGAGCCAGTTCTTTTGTTTGCCACACATGCATACGAACATGTTTACACATATGTACCACTAAAGCACAATATAAGATCAAATGGCAAGAACAGGTGCTGCACTTTTTTAAAGGATTTTTTACATGTTTGCCTTTATTGGACAGTTTAACCGTGTGGATAAAGACAGAAAGGTCAGACATGGAGTACATGTGGAAATCAAGCCACAGATGTTGCATTTATAAGTTCTGGAGTCAAGTGTCGTCCCCATGAGGTCACCAGGATCTTTAACCTTATCTTGAGGCCCTGTTTTAGCTGCAGAGTAGTTTTGACATATGTCATGTAAATGGGATGATAATCTTGAATAAGGGATTCAGGTGCTTTGTCTTGCTTTTGAAAACACAGCCTATCTGTGTCTCATTTAAATGCATATATCTCTGTCAACAGGTCCAGTCAAAGAAAAAGACAGTTAAGGATGCAGGAGCCCAACAATGGATTTCTCCTTCTCTTTCATGCAAGGGATCATGGGAAATACAATTCAGCAACCCCCTCAGCTAATTGACTCAGCCAACATCAGACAGGAAGGCACCTGCGACACCGGCAGTGACCCGGGCGAGGATGGTGGTCCCTCCTACGATGCTTCCCTGGATGCAGAGTTCTCCTACCCGCCGTCAGCCTCGGAGGATATGCAGCAGGTCTCTAACGGTTTCCCACCCAGCCTGGGCATATACGAGCCACAGGCTAAGTTTTCCATGTACTCACAGTTCCCCAATGGCTCGGCTAATGGTTACGGGGCCATACGGAGCTACGGAGATAACAGTCTCATGTCGGGGGAGGGGACAGTTTTGAGAGGCCCTGGTTTGCAGGAGAGACCTTTATCTCCTGTGTCTCCCCCACTGCCCACACATCACCCACATCTCCACCATCACCACCATCATCACCCCCATCACCCCCATCACCACCACCACGTGCACCACTTTCACTCAAACCCACCTCACATACAAACCCACTCGCACCCACAGAGTCCACTGCCGCCTTCCCAGCACCACCTGCCCCAGACACCTCACATCATGACCCACACTCTACCCCCTCCTCCTCCATTACACCTGCCTTCCTCCAGTCCTCCTCCTTCCCTTGTGGACAGTACCCCCTCCTCTCAATCCTCCAACGCCCCGTCCATCACTCCTGGAGGGGTGCTGAAGAAAACCAGCTCCCCAGAAATCAAGCTGAAGATCATAAAGACTTATCAGAATGGAAAAGAGCTGTTTGAATCTGCGCTATGTGGAGACCTGCTACAAGAACTGCAGGTAAAACATGCATGGCAAAGCTAGTCTCATACACACACACAAGACACATTCTATCTTGTCTTTTTAAAATGTTCACTCCAACGATGCTATTAGAAGTGGAATGAATAATCTTCTATATTTTGTTAAATATATGAAATTTGTACTTGATGTTAAAGATGAAATAGTTAATCAATAATCAGTTAGACCAACAGAAAATTAATGATCATCAATTTGTGGTCGGTGTTTGACTTTTTTAATGCAGAAATATTAAATATGGTTCCATCTTTTCAAATGAGAGGGTTAGCTGTTTATGTCTGTTTTGTTTAATAATAAATGGAATATGTTTTGTTTTGTGATGGGAAGTTTGTAGTATTTTTTTTCGGACATTTTTTGAATAAAGCCAAGTTATTAGCTTTTTCTTCTAGCTTAACTGCTTTTAACCACATTTATCAGCCTTCATCAATGTCAGCATTAGCCTCTTGACTGTTTTTGCTCTGCATGCACATTTTATGGCTACAGGATTAATGTCAACATGCTTTTACCTTTGCTTGTTTTTATTAATGCCTGCAAATCAACAAAGCCACATCTAAAGATTCCACAGTCAGTAATTCAGGTTTTTATGTCAGACAAATACAGTGTCTACAAACTAAGACCTCCGAGGCAACAGCTAATTAATTCCCAGACCATGTACAAGGGGAACCAAAAGTATAATTTACATACAGTTAGTACAGCAGCCCCTGTGATAGACAGGTGACCTGTCTAGGGTGGACCCCGCCTCTCACCCAATGTCAGCTGGGATTGGCTCCAGCACTCCCCAACCCTATTCAGGAATAAGCGGTATAGATAATGGATGGGTGGATGGATAGCACTGCAGCTAACGTTTTTTAAAAGAAACTATTCATTAAACAGTTTTGTCTTCTAATCAATTAGTTGCTTGCATAGTAAAATGCTTTAAAATACTGATAATTAATAAAATAGGAGGCTGGGGTCTAAGGTGACATCTTACATAGTAATAGTTTTTGAGTAATACAGATGTTCACTTTCCTATTATGAAAAGAAGAAAATTGTCACCTTTTAGAGACTGGAACATTTTGTTGAATTTTTTTGAAAGATTACTTTAATGGTTAATATATAAAGAAATTGTTTCAGATTAATTTTCTATCTGTTAATTATGTTGCAGCTTTAAATGTAAACAATAGCATTATTAAAAGGCAGAAAAATGAAATCACGCACTAAATATAAATTTAATCTGCTAACCTGAGTGCATCCTGGTTTACTTTTAATCTTCTCAGCAGCACTTAAGAATTTGATATCTGGGAATATTTTGATTTCAGCAGAAAGTAAGATCCAATTTTGATTTCCCTTTAAAAAGAAAAAAGTTAATTGATGCTTTATCATCACTGTTTTCCTTTTTCAATTCTGTGTTTTTCAGAAGGAGTCTCAGAAGAGTGAGGTCACTCAGATGCAGCGCAGACATGAGAGGAAAAAGGAAAAGAGGAAAAAGAGCGCAAGGCTGCAGCAGCAGGTCCAGGATCAGAGTCTGGACCAGAGCCAAACACAGGCAGGTACCACAAGCCAGACAGAGGACGCCCACGTCCAGCCCCGGCTGAGAGAACCATCACCGGCCCAGACAGAGAAGCCTCAGAAGACTGTTATCAAAACTGAACCAAAGATGCCGAAGGTGCAAGCAAAACATTTGGCAAACATATCTGTCAGTGTCTGGATTTTGAAAACACACCAGTGACTTGCTGATGTTCGTGTTCAGGTTCCGAAGGTCCATCATCCATCAGTGATCCAGGAGACGGGCTTTTGTAAGGAGTTTGTGATAGGAGATCTGGTGTGGTCCAAGGTGGGCACCTACCCCTGGTGGCCCTGCATGGTCTCCTCTGACCCACAGATGAAGGTCCACACTCGCATCAACACCAGAGGTAAGGGAGCTCTGCATGTTTTCTCTCACAAATGTAGGAATGTCTGAAGATATTGACGCCACAGCTTATTGTCCTGACTCTCTGTTGCTGTGTAGGTCACAGGGAGTATCATGTCCAGTTCTTTGGCAGCGTGGCTGAGCGAGCATGGATCCATGAGAAGAGGATAGTCATGTACCAGGGGAAGCAACAGTTCGATGAACTTCAGGCTGAGACTCTGCGCAAGACCACAAACCCTGTAGAGAGACACAAAGTACGTCCACATGCTCTAAGAAATGTCAGACTGATCCAGTGTTAAAAATATCTAAACTGAGGAGTGTTGTTTTCAGATGCTATGTGGGCATTTTTAGGGAAGAGTCATTAAATTGATAGATCCACCAGCCTTTGCTCTGCTTTAACACTGGTGTCCTCCCACTTCAGTGCATTGTATTATTAGGTTCCATTTTTTTATTTAAAAAATTGTGGTGTACTTTAAATGTGGACTGATCACAAAAATGACAAATGTGCTTCAGAATTGAACAAGAGAAAATTGTATTATAAAAATACCACTTGAACTGCAAATCCTTTGGAATTGGAATCTTTTGAAAGAATCATTTTACCACTTCTGTTGGTTTTCTCTTCAGCTTTCTCTCATCAGAAAGATATTTTGAGCTTTCCTCTCCACAAGACGACATTGAATGACTGAATTTTAATGATGTCATGACATCATGTGCAACATTTGCTTTCCTGAACACATTAACTTGCCAATTTGAAGGTCTTTTTTTTTTTTTTTTTTAAATAACATTTTCAGTCATCATGAGTCATCCTTATTCAGGTAACTTGTATCCTTTATGTCATTAAAGTATTTTATGTGAGCAGCAGAAAGCATTGATTTCTGGGGGGGGGGGGCAAATCTCTGGGTGGACAATTAATTTAGAAACTATAAAACAAATCAGACTTGTTGTTGTTGAAAGTCTGAGCACACTTTGTAATAACACCAGTTTTTAAATGATCCCACTCATGTTTATTGCGTTATGTTTTTTAAACAGAGACACATTTGGATAAGCTGACGTTGATGTCAGTTTTACTGTGAGAGTAGGTTGTCTTTTTAGAAAAAAAATGAATAATTTCTTCTTGACATTTGTTCTCCAGCTCCTGAAACCCATCCCTCAGCGGGAGCGTTCTCAGTGGGAGGTGGGTGTGGGCCACGCCGAGGATGCCTTTGTGATGACACGGCAGGAGCGAATTGACAACTACACCTTCATCTATGTTGACCCAGACCCTACTGAGGCCCCGCCCAGCAAGAAGCCCAACATCAGAGCTGAGAAACGAAATCGGCGCTCCAGCGGCTCAGTCAGTAAGAAGGAAGACAGAGGAGTGAAGTCACCAGACAGAGAGCAGCCACTGCGAAGGCTGCTGCCACGCAGACAGTGTAGTGTTTCAAACACAGAAGATAGCACAAACCTCCAGGCCTCAAATGAAGAGAAGAACCAGAGGGGAGACCAGCGTAGGATCAGCTCTCCAAAAGTGAATGCCGGCTGTGATGCACGAGCACGGCAGGACTCGCCACCACCAGTCAAGCCCTGGAAAACAGCAGCCGCCAGAAAGCTGCTGCCTCTCTCCATCACGATGAAGAGGCTAAATGTGGAGATCACAAAGTGTGACTGGCCTCTCTTGCAGAAAAAAGCTGCTCCCTCTCCAAAAAAAGACAAAGAAGAGAAGGAGGAGCGAGTGGAGAGAGAGGCCAGGCAGCCAGACCTGGGCTACTGCTCGCCTGAGGTTGGTGTAACAGTCAAAACAGACAAAAAATGTATACATGACATAATTGTCATGTAACATCTT
>NW_018127900.1:2898792-2967025 GCF_001952655.1 Monopterus albus
GGAACGGAGAGGCTCCCCCGCCAGTCGGAGGAGTGAGGAAGGTTGGTATAAACACAGACATGCAGGGTGTTTTTTGATGAATACCTGACAAATAGGACATTGTAAAAGTCAGTATGACTTACAGCTCTTTTTGTGCTTTCAGGTTCTCAGGAGAGGAAGCTACAGCGGCGGTCAGTCAGGAGCAGGTCGGAGTCAGAGAGAGGCAGCGATCCTGTCCCTAAGAAGAAAACCAAAAAGGAACAGGTATCAGTGCTCCTCAGATATCCTGGTGTTTAGAAATGCACAGGTGGCATGTCCTCAGTTGGACCCCAGCTGGTTACATCACAGGCCTCCTCTCGCCACGTTCCTATAGTTTTTTGTTGTAATTAAGACAAATGTAGTCAAAATATAACAACAAGAAAATACACGAGGCTGCTCTGATGTAGGTGTATCAGTGGGACAGTGAAATCTGATCCAGGGAGCTCTGGGTGGAGTAACAACCTCACTAGCTTGAAGGCTTATCAGATGCCAAAACACTGCGCGGTGTCTTAGGCGAGAAAATTTTACAACAATTGAAAGTTTGGTACAGCAATATCATTTTTTTTCTAAATCGCACCAGTTGTCATTGGAATTTTACTGTCCATTTAACTGTCCATATCGTGTTGCATTGCACCAAAACTGAGGTAGATTCAGCTGTTTTTTTCCAGATAACCCTGAGGATTTCTTTTGCTGCTGGCACGCCTACTGCACCGACACTGTAGCCTTGTTGAAATGAATATGTGGGCTTCATTATTTTATATAGTGCTAATGATTGAATGTTCTTATTTAACCTCCTCACAGGTGGAGATGGCTCCTGAGACCACAATGAGGACAGGTTCACAAAAAGGTAGGAGGTCCTTCTTTCATGCCTCATGTCTGTCGTTGGAATTTCTTATTTCTCCAAGTTGAAATTCATCTTTCTTCTGTGATTCTCTAGGAGCCAGTGAGATCTCAGATGCCTGCAAGCCCCTGAAGAAGCGAAGCAGAGCATCTACAGATGTGGAGTTGGCTTCTTCTCAGTACAGAGACACCTCTGATTCGGACTCTAGAGGCCTCAGTGATCCACAGGTAGGCATAGAAGACATACAGGAATACCCACACATACAAAGAGGAAAGTGCAGTATTTCTCCTGTACACAAAATATATATAAATATACTTTTATAATATAAAAGTCAGAATATTTTGTCAGACCAACTTTCAGTCATCTGACTGTCAACATCTCAGTTTGACTTTTCCTATATGGAATTTTATTTTTGCATTTTTAATATCAGTTGCGACCCTGATTGTACCATGTTCTAGTCTGGATATCTACACAACCTGCAAGAGTAGTCAAACACAGTGACTTAAGTTTGGTGCATCTGTGCTTTATAAAACTGGATTCCTTTGCACAAAACACTTTAACACACAGGCTCCTTGTTTACCTCCCAGGGTTTATTTGGGAAGAGTCTTGATAGTCCAGCAGCAGCAGATGCAGATGCTTCAGATACTCAGTCTGTGGACTCCGGTTTGTCCCGTCAGGACAGCAGCACTGGCAAGAGAGACACTGTCTGTCAGGTCAGTGCTGACTGCTGCTCAGTCACCTGTTGCACTTTCTTTCACTCTCACAGGTAAAGAGTTATATGACGATCTGATCAACTTTCTGTCTGCGTTTTTATGCTTGTGTGCAGGTCTGCGAGGTGTATGGAGAGGGTTTGGTGGTATGTGAAGGGGACTGCAACAGACAATTTCACCTGGAGTGTCTTGGTCTGACATCCCTACCTGAAGGCAGATTTATCTGCTTGGAATGTAGAAATGGTGAGTGAATCGGAGCGAATCAGCTCAGTCTTCACTGTCACAGCTGTTGTGTTCAGCTCTTTGCTTTCATGGACTCTCTGTCATTCTTCTTCCAGGCAATCATCCTTGTTTTAGCTGTAAAACAGTGGGACCGGAGGTGACACGCTGCTCTGTGTCAGGATGTGGCTGTTACTACCACGAGGATTGTGCCCGCAAACTCCCGGGCACCACCAGCACTCCAGGCGGAGGCTTCTGCTGCCCCCAGCACAGCTGCTCTACCTGTTGCCTGGAGAGAGACCTGCAACGTGCCAGTAAAGGTAAAACTCTTACTTAAAACAAACCTGGTAAACAAGTAAATGAAACATAAAACTCACACTTTTGTAGCATGAGCATTTTGCAGAGGATTTGTCTCAATTAACATCTGAAATTTTTGTTAGATGTACTTTTAGTATGTAGTGTTTTAGTATTTTACATCCAGTCCCAATAGGAGTTGTATAGTTCTGAATTAGTTTATATAGTCCACAAGAGTCATTCACAACCTCTTTGTTTTGTGACACTTTTTAAAAAATGCCGTTTTTGTTTGTGGCACCTTGTCACAATTCCAGTGTGGATGAGTTCTTAGCGGTCTCACCAGAGAGATCTTTCCCTTTTAAGCTTCTCACATGGTTTCATTTTAGTAACAGTTTGAGCCCCACAAAGGTAATGTGATAATTTTTTAACACAAAAAGCCAAACAGTAAATATAGTTAGTATATGTGTGACAGAAGTTGGGGTTTTTTTTTTCCCCTTCTTTGCTCTACATATTTATCTCCTGACCCTTTGCACATACATCTAGGTTAGGAGCAAAGTGTGAATGTTAAGTGTCGAACCACATTTTCTGTTAAAATACAATAAAGCAAAGAGGAAAGGATACATTTTAATGTCTGATGTGTCTATATTTTCTCCTTCTGATTTCTTTTAGTTACAGCTGGGACCCAGAAAGGAATATGACCTAATTCATTATAAACTGCAGTGAACAGAGAGTGAGCGTATCACATGTGCTGCACTGTATCACAGCTACGTGGCTCATGTGATGGAGAGAGCAGTGCACTTTGTAGCTGTTGTGAACTCACTGAGCCTTTATCTCCCTCCCGTCTGCTTGCCATCCAGGCCGTCTGATGCGCTGTATTCGTTGTCCAGTGGCCTATCACACAGGAGACAGTTGCGTGGCGGCAGGCAGCGTCGTCCTCACCCATCATATCATGATCTGCAGCAACCACGGCAGCGCCAAGAGAAATGGCCTCCTCACTTCCCCCATCAACGTGGGCTGGTGCTTCCTGTGTGCCAGAGGTAAGTTCTCACCACTATACACACGCTAACAGCCTTCCTCTCCTACAGCTGTGATTGAGCGGTGAGCTTTTAACAGACGGGACATCCAAATTTCACCCCACTTGATGTTTTTGCCTCCTTCAGCCCTAAGCTTTCATCTTGTGATGAACAGCAAAATCAGTTCTTCTTACTTGCACTTCACAATGGAGCATCAGTAGGACCTGATCTGAGATTGTAGTTGTTTTTGTCCCCTTTTTTTTTTAGAATATAACAATTTCAGTCACATCTCATGAGTGAAAACTGACACTTCACATAATTTGCTTAGACATTTTATGTTCAGATATTTTAACTTTAATATTACATGTTTCATGTTCAGCATTGTTATACATGAATAGCAGTGCTGTGAAATGTTTGTTTTCCATCATGATACTAATACTGCAAATGATTCAGGTCATTACACTGCACTCCACTTAAAAAAAAATCCACCTATCCTGGATGATGATGAGTGAGAAAACACAGAATTTACCATTTTTATGACTTTGATGTTTCGTCTGCCAAACAATAAGTTGAGTGCACTGTTTGGCCTCTTTGTGTTCCACAGTCTTTCTTTTACTAATTTCTTTCTCGTGTTATAACCGTGTGTGTGTTTGCACGTGTGAGACTGTGTGTTTGTTCCTTCTCTTTTTTGTGAATTTTTGGGTAATTTCGAGTTTGACTGCGGCTCACCCCCGTCTCTTCCTGTGTGTCTTGTGTAGGGCTGTTAGTGCAAGACCTTACTGACACCATATTAAGTTCATATGCCTATAAGTCCCACTACCTTCTGACTGAGTCAAATCGTGCTGAGTTGAAATTACCTATGATTCCCTCTCCTTCGTCAGCTACCAAAAAGAATGTTGGGAAAGGTAACTGAACAGTTTTTATCTTCCTCCTTTGTCCCACTGGTCTGTGTCTGCTGTGCCTGCTCCCATTCTGAATTGGCTTTATTTTTTTTTTTTTTTTTTTTTGACCTTACTGACACCATATTAAGTTCATATGCCTATAAGTCCCACTACCTTCTGACTGAGTCAAATCGTGCTGAGTTGAAATTACCTATGATTCCCTCTCCTTCGTCAGCTACCAAAAAGAATGTTGGGAAAGGTAACTGAACAGTTTTTATCTTCCTCCTTTGTCCCACTGGTCTGTGTCTGCTGTGCCTGCTCCCATTCTGAATTTTGGTCTTCTTTTTTTTTTTTTTTTTTTTTTTTTTTTTTTTTTGTTACACATCTTTCATTTGAAAGCCTTAAGGTGCAAAGTCAATTAACTGGTTTAACGTGCAGTTAATTTAAAGCAGAGTGATGCAAAGTAACCTCAGCCAAGCTCCCTAACTCATTAACAAGTGGGCCTCATGCAAGAACATTTTTGAGTTCTCATCCCAAACTCCTCCTTTTTGGGGGGTTTATGAGAAATCAGGTTAACAGACTGAACTTGTTGTAAACAGGCCTTTTTCACAGACATTTTGACATGTCACGGTAGCTACAGCATCGGGTTGTATTGTAGTAACTAAATCAATTCACTTTAGTTGCTTCAGTTTCAGGGTTCTGGTATTGTTCATGCTGGCTCACGGTCACAGTGCCATGGATTATCCGGTCACTTGAGTAGAAAGGAGTCACCATGAAGGCTATATTGGTAACAACAGTACACTTCCTACTATGACAAGTTAAAATGTCTGCTGTGAAAAACACTAGTTGCTTGTTTCATCTTGATGAATGTCACCTGTTTACTGCATCATCGTTTTGGATGAGTGATGTCCTAAAATCGCTATAATAGGCAATAATGTGCCGCTTCACTGGTGGGTGACTTTCATTCAGGAGTATACAGAAAAGCTGTTGGAAATCAGCAAAGGAAAGAATGAAAGGTATGTGATATCATGGAGATGGATATTATTCAGCGGATAGTAAAACCCTGTTAGGTGTAGCAGAGGATTTTTTTAATATTAAAAGAGCTTGTTGAATCTCTCCGTTAATTGGCAAGCCATGATTATTTGATCTATTGTAGTAATCCATTTTTGTTTAGTAGCTCATATCTATCTCATTTGATTTGGGCATCATATGTATATAAAGTTAACTTGCATTAAGGCCTGATGAATCTCATTGTGATTCAGACTGTCTAACAGCCATTGGCCAAATTTCTGTATATGACTTGCACAACAGATCTGGATTCTTGCTCATGAATCTTGTCAAACCCAAGAAACAATCAAACTGGTGAATGCAACAAGTTCTCTTAAATCACTTGTATGTGCCACTTAAGAACAAATCTGTTCCTGTGAGTTCTTGCATGAGGCCCATTGTGAGATTGGTTTGTGCTGTGCATGAACAGTCAATCTGGGTATATATTGCTGCAATAAAGTTTTTATAAACAGCATAAGTTTCCGTGAGTGAAATTTCTCTGCTGGGAAATTTTAATTGGTCATTAAACTTCGAGCTGTTAAACTGCTGGATGATGCAGGATGCTCTGCATTAGTTCAGTCTTTGTCCGTGGTTTGTGGAGCTTATCGCTGCTGGAGGCGCACTGCTTCTCTGCTTCAGCACTCTGGGCTTGTTTTTGATTTGAAAGGCCTTGTTTAGTCCCACCTCTTTTATGGTGACTGCATCCAAGTTTTATTTTTCACAGAAATGTTCAGATGAAATGAAGGTTTGTCTCACCTCATTTTCTTTCTTTGACCTGCCTTGGATGGAATGTAATCCCAATCAGGAGTAGGGTCCATGAAATTACTCTTTAAAGTTTTGATGTTAGTACTACATTTCAGAAAACGACAAAACATTTTTCAAATTGCAGAATTATAAAACTATATGATTCCATGCAAGCTGGTCTGTGCAGGATGCAGTATGTGTGATGGGAAAAGTTTGCTTTATGAGCAGGACTGCATGCCTGCTTTTTGCCAATACTTTGTTATTTGAGTATAACCCTGATTCATTGGCTGATTTTATTCCTTGCTGCCGCATGTATTTCTTATAGACTGGTCTTGGTACATTTCTCTGAATCTGATTGCCAGACATGCTGTAACTGCTGCAGTAGAAGTTGTTACTGGCTTGAGAACCCCATGCAAGAGTTTTGCAGTCATCTTCAGGTCTTTTCATGCAGTATGGCTGTCACAGCAAAGTGCTCCTGGTCTTAGTTTTTCATTTCAGAATAAAGGGTACAGTAGGTTTTATTGTAGTAGCTTGAATTGGTGCTGTGTTCGCAAACCTGTCAGGTTCAGTTTAGTAGTTTGACTTTCTTAGGCTTGTCTGCAAATGAGATTTAGAGTTTGTCCAGGTTTTAAGGTGCATCACCTAATCATACACTCCTCCTGTCTTTGCATACCCATTTCCCACAACGCATGTGCACACACACACACACACACACACACACACACACACATGTGTACATCCATACAAATTTAGGAGGCAAGTTGCTCTGCTGTGACTCATGCCCAGCTTCCTTCCACCCGGAGTGTCTGGAGATGGAGATGCCAGAGGGTGCGTGGTCCTGCAGCGATTGCAGGGCAGGGAAGAAACCTCACTACAAACAGATTGTCTGGGTCAAACTTGGCAACTACAGGTACGCAGAGACCACTGATAATAGACTGCTGAGGGTTGTGCAACTGTCAGATTATGGTATGGTGACATTTTCAGGATAAGTCTTGTGATATTCTGTTCTTTTCTTGTTATCAAGAAAATACCAAATCTAACAATGAATGGATCTAACAAGTGTTACCTGTAGACAGATTCTGATATAACTCATTCCCCAGAGCTGTAGACAAACAAACATGTAACATATCACCAGTCTTATTCTTGAAATTCAATAGAACAGGTTTGCTTTGCACCTCACACTGAAAAAGGAAGTGATGTGTTGTTATAGAAAAGGAAATGTTGAGCGACCACAGCAGTGTTTCCTGCCTGTGAGCTTTAATATTTATGCTGCATTTTATAGTCTGCTGGCAAAATCACCATTTCTATTGGTCAGACATGTAGAGCATGTAGGTCAGGGTTCAAGTGCACATCAACAATGAATTTGCAGGAGCTTTGTTGCCAGACACTTAAAAATTCACATCATTATCATTCACATAAGTTTTAATTGGAAAGAATGAGAAGCATAGGTGTGTAAAGTTTGGTGCAAGTGTGGCACTACTCTCAGGCTACAATAACTTGGTTGCTTGTTTTGTAATGCAACTGCACACTCCTCTGGTCACTTTTCACCCTTTGTCTTATTAAAAAAACATCCCTGTCCATTTCCCCTGCAGGTGGTGGCCGGCGGAGATCTGTAATCCTCGCTTGGTGCCATCAAACATTCAGAGCCTTCGCCACGACATCGGTGATTTCCCTGTGTTCTTCTTTGGCTCCCATGACTACTACTGGATTAACCAGGGCCGAGTCTTCCCCTACGTGGAGAATGACAAGAACTTTGTCACGGGTCAGATCAACATCAACAAAACCTTCAAGAAAGGTAATTTGTTTCTCGAACGTTTCCTCCTATCTGAAGATAAATCTGCTGTGATTTCATCTTGTAAAGCTGTAGGAAGGAAGAATTTCTGAGATGATGTTGGTGTGTTTCAGCTCTGGAAGAAGCAGCCCGGCGGTTTCAGGAGCTTAAGGCACAGAGGGAGAGCAGGGAGGCTTTAGAGCAGGAACGCAACTCTCGCAAACCTCCACCCTACAAATTCATCAAGGTATTGTTATTTTAATATGTCACTTAAGACAATCTGTGTGCATTGAAATTATGACCAAGTTCTCAGTGTTTTTACTTATTCTGTGGCTGTGATTTCTTGTACCAGTCCAACAAACCAGTGGGGAAAGTACAGATACATGTAGCTGACTTGTCAGAAATCCCACGATGCAACTGCAGACCAACAGATGAGCATCCTTGCAGCATTGACTCCCAGTGTCTCAACCGCATGCTGCAGTATGAGTGTCATCCACAGGTGTGTGTGGATATTTGCTTTCCGTTGTTCATCTGATTTTTGAGCATTTTAGACCAGTGAGACCTTCATGAGAAATCACATTTCTTACCTTTTAATGTTCTTGTTGTCAGGTGTGTCCTGCAGGAGATAGCTGTGAGAACCAGTGTTTCACCAAGCGGCTGTATGCAGAGACAGAAGTGTTTAAGACAGAAGGTCGTGGCTGGGGCCTCAGGACCAACCAGGCTCTCAGGAAGGTGGGTGTTATTGTCCAGTCCTTTCACCCAAAAAACGTCAACATGTCATGGTTATTTATTCATATGTAATTTGATCTTAAATGCTAACTAAACCAATCCTAAATCATGAATGTCTTGACTATCAAGCATTTGCCTTATCTAGCTTCCTATAATATAATCATATGTACAAAACGGATTGAAAACTGGATTTACCATTTTACAGTTCTATGCCTCTGCCAGCCAGTCAAATTCACCGGTATGGAACAGAAGTGAGGTCTATGACCTTGACCTTTGACCACCAAAATATAATCAGTTCATCCTTGAGTCAAAGTGGACATGTGTCAAATTTGAAGAAATTCCCTCAAGGCGGTCCTGACATGGCATTCACAAGAATCGTACAGATGTATAGACAGACAACCCAAAAACATGACACCTCCAGCGCGTAGGCATAAAAGCAGACAATTAGGCAAGGCAGCTTTAGTTTTATAGCAGATTCCACATATAGGCATTGAAAGTGACTTATAAAGGCAAAGAGAAACCTTAATAGCATTAAAAAATAATCGGTATTAAAACCAGAATAAAGTAATTTAAGACAAAAAAAGGGATAAAACATTGTTAAAATGAGATAAAATTACAATAACATCAAACCGATGAAATACAAGGTCTGATAGTGCAGTTCATATGTTGTAGGTTGCCCCAAATGCAACACAGAAAAGAGAAGTGCAGCAGAGAAACCAATCAGTCAAAGGCACAGGAAAACACAGTTGATTTTCTTTGGTGTGCTTGATGTTTGTTGTTTTTCTTCAGGGTGACTTTGTGAAAGAGTACGTGGGAGAGGTGATAGACTCTGAGGAGTGCCAGCAGCGAATCAAGCGTGCCCATGAAAATCATGTGACCAACTTCTACATGCTCACCCTCACCAAGGTAATGTCAGTGATGCTGATAAACACAGAAACATTGTTCGGAGGAGAGACCCCCATCAGGGGGGTTAAACACCCCTGCATTCATAATGTCCGTCTGTCGTCACAGGATCGTGTGATAGACGCCGGCCCAAAAGGAAACTCATCTCGGTTTATGAACCACAGCTGCAGTCCAAACTGTGAAACCCAAAAGTGGACGGTAAATGGAGACGTGCGCATCGGACTCTTCGCCCTCTGTGACATTGATGCTGGTGGGCTCACGTGGACATCACACGTGCTTATATGCAGTATATTCTGTTACATTCCTACATATATATTGCATGCCGTCAGAACCAGATGATCTGCTTGATGTGAATCGTGTCTATGGTGCTCCTGCAGGCACAGAGCTGACGTTCAATTACAACCTGCACTGTGTGGGCAACAGGAGAACATCCTGCCACTGTGGCTCAGACAATTGCTCTGGTTTCCTCGGGGTCCAGCCAACGGTTAGAACATTCACCTCTCATCATTATTAATCCACTTCTGTAGTACTTCCTTCCTCAGAGCAATCCTGACTTTGGAAGTTGTCTTTTTCGAACGTTTCCTCCAGAGTGCTGTGGTGATGGAGAAAGAGGAGAAGGCCAGGAACGCCAAACTGAAGCCGAAGAAGCGGAAGCTGCGGCCGGAGAGCAAACACACACACGAATACTTTTGTTTTTACTGTGGAGAAGGAGGAGAGCTGGTGATGTGCGACAGGAAGGACTGTCCTAAAGCATACCACCTGCTGTGTCTCAACCTCGCCAAACCGCCGTACGGTAATGACAAAATCTATAGATACACAGTTTCAAACCTTTTGCTCATAACTGGTATTTTTCTTGTACATCTGATTCAAGTAATATTTATGGTTTCACTACAGTAGTACTTTGTTTTAACACGATTCTCTGAGATCATGTAAACATAAAAACACTCATTTATCCTGACGTACTACTGCAGAGTAACGTAACGCTGAAGGACAAAACCAAAAATCTTTTGTCTTAACAAGTCAGTTCCTATAGTAGGGTTCCTGACTTTTTTTGGTTTGTGACTCCTCAAAACATTCAGATTATGGTTGCACATGTTCACTAGCTTTAAAATGTGACCTGTCTCTTGCTTTACTTGAACAAATTTTTGAGGCCTGGAGATGTAATCCTGTCAGAGTAATTCCCCTTATCTTTCTTTTTCTTTTTTGGGGAAAACACTTTCTTCTGTTTTCTTATCCAGTAAAGTTTTATTGGTTACTATGAAAATACATATACAGTAGTAAAAATGTGTCTCATGCCAGTTTGTAATCCTATATGCATGTTTAACATAAATATGTGGATATATAGTTTTGTGCAGACATGAGGATGCCTTCAGAAATAATGCCATGTATAGTTTTTATTTAACAGATAACTTCATATAAAGTGGACTAAACAGAAAAAAAAATTGGCATTTGTTGTGACCACACTTTGTCTTTAAAGCAGCACTGATTCTCTTTGGTACATTTACACACAGTTTTTCAAGGTACTTGTCAGCTGGGATGCTCCTGTCATCTTTGCAAACCTGCCACAGTTCTTCTGTGGATTTAAAGTGTCTCGGTGTGTTCTGTTGCTTCATGTGATCCCAGACTGACTGGATGATGTGGAGCTCTGTAGGGGCAGACCATCTGTTGCAGGACTCCTTGTTCTTCTTGTCTCTGAAGATACTTCTTTTTGACTTTGACTATATGTTTGGGTTGTTGTCATGCTGCACTTCAGGACATATGAGGGGTACTGTGTGATGGATAAGACAACAACTGCACAAGTAACCCTGGTTGGAAGTCACTGTTTTAACCTTCTGTCTCCATAATGACCTCTTTTCCTGTCTGCAGGACGTTGGGAATGTCCATGGCATGACTGCAGTGTTTGTGGTGCTCCAGCCTCATCTCTCTGTGACTTCTGCCCTCGTTCGTTCTGCCCAGATCACGAGGCAGGGGCTCTCACCGCCTCCTCCCTAGAAGGCCGCCCTTGTTGCTCCAGTCACAACCCCCTCAGTCCCCTGGGTACCAACTCCAACACAACCCAGCTGCTCTGCTCTGCTCTGAGCCCTGTGAAGGTCAAAGAGGAGCCTGAGGCAGAGCTGGGGCAGCAGGACACAGAGTGACACTGCAGCTCCCTCAATACCTCATTCCCTATAAAGTGCACTCCTGTTGGCCCGTTGGGCTGTGATCCACTTCGGATCGGAAGCAGTGCACTACAAAAGGGAATACAGTGCGTTGTGACCAGTGCGATGGTCGCTGTTCAGAGCTGGGACACATCGATGAACACTGCAGAGCGACTTGAGTGTGGGCAGGGGAAATGACCAGGCGTCACTGTGCGCCATTTTCCCTCCCCTCCTGCCATAAAACACCACCACTAACGTGCTCTACTGATCGCCTGCGCCTGTCGGAGGGCCCGGACCACCACCTCATTATGTTTGGTTTTTTACTTCTGTGGAAATTTTACATATTGTCACGTCGTCAGTTACTGGCACTTTGAAGAACTCAGCATGGTGGAGGGAGAGGTATGGAGGAGGAGGAGGAGGAAATGTAAAGCTCAACCTCTCCACCACCATGCTGCTCCTCTCCTTGTTTACCTGCTGTAAGCTGCGGTTGGCATCTTAAACAAAGGAAGGCGTTACGGAGACGAGCCAGCCTTTCTCCATCACTCCTGACGTGATCCATCATCATATTTATATCTTGTTTTTGGAGAAAAGGAGGGAAATAATGATTTGTGCAATTTTTTTCAGGACCACACTACATTCCAACCTTCCTTAAACATGGTTTTAATATACTTATGGGTATAGATGAATATAATTATATACAGTATCTATGTTTGTTAATGTTTACAGACAGATTCTCTCACTTCATCTCAGTGAGTGGTGTATTATGTTTGTTTGTTTAGGTGTTAAGCATTACGCAGACCTCCTTGTGAAAATAGTCCTATTAAGGTGAAATATAATGGTATATAGTGTAATGGTATGACATTACAGAAGTACTTGTGATTTTCATATTACCAGTCACTCACCATTGTGTACATACTGTAATTGGCTCATAATATTGTAAAGTACTTAAAGATCAGGAAGGACGGAGCTTTGCCTCTCTGGTTGTTCCTGGAGGAAGGACATGCTTTTTTAAACAAAAAGATCCTTTTTATTTTCTTTTTCAAGAAAAGTTCTGTTCTCACATTTCCTCCAAACAGTTACTGTATTGTAGATGGAGGGGCCCAGCTTGTGATCACTGGTGCTGTCTTAAAGTATTGTTAACCAGCCTTAAGTTTGATTCTGGCTATAGTAACTACTGCCCAGATGGAGTTCATTTTTTGTAATGTTGTGTACTGTGACCGCTTTGATGCCTTTTTTTTTTGTTTGTTTGTTTTGCCAGACTTTTCTGAAAAGCACTTTCACACTGCTTCTCGCTACACGACTTAGCTAGGCCATACATATACAGAAATGTATATTAAAAGAACATATGACAAGTGTTTCAAAATCGATACCTCTTCTTTGTGTAGTAACGTCGGAATTTAAACTGTGTTGTAACTTTTTTCCTCCCGCTCAGAATGTGGTGAGCGCTGGACGTGGCTTTTTGAGGAAAGTGGCCTAAAAAGTTCTTTTTTTTTTTTTTTTTTTTTTTTTTTTTTTTTTTTTTGGTAGGAGGAGTGACTGTAGGTATGGCTTCCTACAAACTATTTCTCTGTGTCCTCAGGAGACACTTCTTCATTTTCCACCTGAAGAACATCCTTGAGGCTGGGTTTTATATAAAGACAGAATAGCATAACAGTCCAGTCCAGTATAATGTACAAATACAAACTTCTGTACAGTGTTTTTAATCGCTCATCTGTCAAATCCAGATTTTTTGTATTTCTTGCACCACATTTTATAACAGTTTCTTTTTCAAACACCAGTGCAGTAATTTGTCTCCCCTCCACCACGATGTAAGAGAAATAGATTATTTAAAAAACACAGGGAGTTTTACATGATATATCTGTCTAGTTATTGCATAGGTTTTGTGGGCTATTTTTTTTTTTGTTTGTTTGTTTTTACATTTGGTGTAATGATTCCACATTTGGTAACAGCAGCTGCTCCTTGACCTTTAGTGTGAGTCACTGGAATTGGCGTTAAAAGCAGTGGCAAGCCGTTGAATATTGGGATGTAAAGCTTCAGTTTCAGTTGGACTCAAAGTGCTCACGACAGGATGATGTTTTTCTATAATTATGCCTCGGCCTTTCGCTTGTAATTCTTCCCTGTTTGTTTGCGTTGTGTGCCCTTAAAAATATGTTTTTCTTTAAAAAGCTGTAGTAGTTGGTTGATGGTAGTGGTCGAATGCAGAGAGTAGGTCCGCTCGGCTGCCAGTTTATTAGGAACAACTGGTTAATTCAGAGAGGTTCTGATTCAACTGTATGATCATTTTGGAGGCTGTAGTTTGTACTGCTGTAGAATTGTATGGTGTTATATTTATGTCTGTTATTCTCATTTATATCAGTGAGGCTAGGCTAACAGTACAGCTCACTAGCAGCACAAATTACATCTTCCAAATTGAACACATTTTTCTAAATCAAAAAAAGGAACTATCACCTTTGTGAAGTGAGGGTTTATTGAAAAGTTGTTGTATTATAGTGCATTAGGTTTGACTAGGTGCACCTAATAAACTGGCAGCTGAGTGTAAATCATGAGGGGAAAAAGCCTAAGGAAAGAGCAGGAGAAGGGCAGTCATTGAATGCAGAAAAGTAGAAAATTTCAGATGTTTTAAGAGAAAAATACTTTGCTTGGGAAAAATATTTGCATTTGATGCTTTTTCCACAAAAAGTTAAATAGTATTTAAAATTACATCTGTTCCTTCTCCCTCACTGACAGGCCAGACCCTATAAATAATGCGAATAATCTTTGATTCAAAAGCATAACTGTTGGCCGTGTCTCCTGCGTTTCTGTGTGCTTCAGTTTTAAGGTTCCACATCATAAGTTGTAACTCGTTGCAAAGTCACAAAACCATCTTTTGTATTCGTGTCTTAAATTCAGATTTAAATTGAGAACAGAGAATTTTTTTTCCCTCTTCAGTAGATTCATTTAAAAACACCCCTCCTGTGTCAAACTTTGCGTTTACATCCTTATACACAGTGAAGGTCGAACACTGAAGTAAAACAACAATAACCATAACAAATTATTGAGTAGATGGAGCCTTTACTATGGTAAATTTTTGCACAAATACCGTTGCAATAAGAACACAGAAAAAGGCTTGAATTTATTTTTCTCTTTCTTATGCCATTAAGTATTGGTAAACAGACTCAGCCGGTTACATTTTCTCACTTTTCTGCATTGAACAGCGCCTCTCCCGTCTTTCTTTGTATTCTCATCGACCCTTTGAGGAATTCTTTCTGTGCTGACTTTTGTAGATTCTTTAAAAAAAGACTAAACTTGCTGATTTCCTAATCAGTTGATTATTCATTATCAGGCAGGCTAGTGCATCGGTAATGCACCTTTTCTTTACATACTCGGAATGGTTTGCGTGTCTAAACTTGAATTTTTATTTTTTATTTATTGATTTATTCCTACATATGTGATTATCAGACCGAAGTCATCCTTGAACCTTGTGTTTGTGGCTTCAGAAAAAGATGTCTGACTGATGTCTTGTGATGACAAAACTGATCTTAAAGCCTTTTTTTCCTTTTTTCATTTCGAGGAGACTGTTGTTCAGCTGAAATGCATGCTTCAAACATCAGACACTGGTTTATTCTACCTATTTTCTGAGTTATTTATAAATGCCTGATGTTTTGTTTTTATGTGTTTATTTTCTGTTTTACCATATTGCACAGTGGTTTTGCAAAACCAAACGGCCTTTGTTTTTTCTACCCCTGCAGATTGCATGATCTTGAAGTTCTTTTTGCCAGTTTGTCCTCTTCTTCCCATCTCAGCTGATACAGCAGCAGTATTACGTACACCTAATTTAAGTGTCCCAGCATGCATCTTTTCATTTACTTAAGATACTATCTGATGTATGTGTATGTGTGTATGTTATGCTGGGCTACTCTGTGTAGTGCTCATATTTTTATTTTGAGCAGAAAGCTTATTTGTTCTCATTTAAGTGACCCTTAAATACGATTGAGGAGGATTTTTCTAAGTGTCCAGGAATTTAATTATTATTATAATTTGATATATGCTTACATTTAGGATGGACCACCCCCCTTGTATGTGAAAGGGTATGTTTGAGTTCACTGAGGTCTTTTGGTTTTTGTACAATGTTCCAGATTGTCTTTGAGTTTGTAGTTGACATGCTGTCAGAGGACAAATAATGTCGGAATAAATAAATAATTTGACCTTCATAAGCACATCAGCTCTTTTTTACTTGTAGTAAGATTGCTTACAGTAACTCTAACTGGGGACGTATATCTCTCTTGGTGTTGCTTCAATTAAAATGTGGATGAACCCAAAATACCATGTCAATTACTGTTCAACCTGTGTTAATGCATATTGTTGGAGAACCTGTAAATAGTTTGCATTGAACTTGCATAGATTCATGTTACTGTGGCGTGCTCTTTTTGCCTGTACAATTCTGCTTCTAAATGTGTGTGACTGTTGAGACTACACTCATTTTGTACATGACTGTCTTTTTATTTGAGAATATTAATTCTGTCTTTTTCATTCTAAAGTTGAGTTTAAAGAGTTCAGACATGCCTGAAGTTTGACTTTAATAAAGCTGTACTCTGTCTCAGTGAAATAGTCACTGCATGTGATTTTTTTTTTTTTTTAATAGCCTGATATTTTGGTGAAAACAGTGAACCAGATAAAGACTGACCTTCTTGTTTAAGTGTTTGTAATAGCCAGATTTTTATTGTCTTTAGAAAGCAGACAACAGCTTATGGGCAAAAAACTGATGGAAAACAAAAAAATGAAGGTAATTAGTATTAAAGATGAATTTATTACTTAATTGACAGAAAATATATTGGTGACTATTCTGATAATGTATTAATCATTTTAGGCATTTTCAAGCAAAATTTCCAAATATTTACTGCTTAAAGCTTTGGAAGCAACAGCTAAGATCTACACACTGTCAAAAATCCCAGAGAGGCACAAAGAGTTTCTTTAAAACCTTTGGCAACTTGTCATATAATACATGGAAACTAGAGTAAATCATTTACTTAGAGACCACACACCTGTGGCTAATCATGGAATAGGGCTTAACATAGGCACAACTGTGTTGCCACATATGAAATTATGGATTAAGGATTCTCAAATGTGTTCATTTGATGCTTTTCTTCATAGCTAACTTGATTTTTTCACAATTTTCTGACATTTTATAGACAAAGCAAATAATCAATGGAGAAAATTACAGGCAGATTATCTGATAATTTAAAAATGCTGGTGAGTCTTACAAGTAATGAAGTAATGTTGATTCCATGGTCAGTAGGGAAAAAATGATTAATAAAGTGTGTTTCTAGTGAGAGATTCACTTAAATAAATCACAGTACAAATCGATCTATTGTCATTACAATAGATCGAAATGAAATGAAGCAGCTTAAATTGAAAGTATAATACTATGAAACGGGATAAACCGGACAAATTACATTTTAATTGGTCTGACAGGGAAATGTTGTCATTCATTGTGAATTTTTCCTCTAGGTGGCACCTCTGTCAGGTGACGTGGCTTCTTGCATCCACGTGTCAAGACAGAAAAAAATAAACGTATACCATTTCCGGTTTACAAAGCGCCACAGAACATCCAAAATAATTTGTCTCAAACCTAAAATACCGCTTTTGTCCATGTAATCGTTCAAACAAATCATGAATCGGTACAGCGAGCATGCATCCGTTTATTACAAGTCACTGATAAATATTTATGTCAACTAGTTCGATCACCACCTACTGAGACTAAAAGTGTCTTAAATCATGTCACACTGTATAAAGATGGTTTTTGAAATCCTGTGTTCAAAGCCTGTTATAATTAAAACAATAAATAATGTGATTCTTACAAGCTTATTCTTGCAAATAATTTTATATGGATGTTTCATTTTGCCAGTACTCATACTGGAATATGATGCTAAAAGATTTCATGTATTGAAGAAAATAATATTCAGTCAAAATCGCCAGAATTAGCTAGTTTGTGGGCCTGGAACTGGTTATTTTTGTCATATGACATTTTTAATATTGCTTGTGCTCGTTTTACTACTTTTAATTTGAAAATCCCAAACCTGAAGTAGCTGTGATGGTACCTGTTCAACTTCACACAGCGCTCATCTTCGTAGCATCCCGGTCTTCGGTCTTCAGTCTTCAGATGTGGAAGCTCCATCGTCGGCAGAAGCAGAGCATGTGGAGGCCGGATTCATGATAACGGCACATGTTAATATGAAGACAAGGAGATAAAAAAAAACGACCTGTCTAAGGTTAGTAACCGACCTGGGAGTCCCTGTTTGACAAGGCGGAAATGGGCCAGATGTCTTGTTTGACAGATGTTGCTAACTAGCATAGCAGACTAAGGTTCGCTAACACCTTTATACAGCACAAGGATTTAATATTAACTTATTTGCCTCGTTTCGGGTACTGACAGAGGCTGGAGGAGGTGCATTTAATCTCGCTGTCATTAAAAACTTAATGCTTAATGTTATATCCAACCAAAGGCGTCTAAATATGTGCATCACCTAGAATTTGAGAGCACAGGTGCAGCAGGTTGGCCAGGTTTTTTAGACAGGGCAGGAGCAACACAGAGTAAAAACTTAAACATACTCAATGTTATCTTTACCAGTATTCCACCTGGTAAATACTCAAAGTAAAAGTAGTGGAGATGCATTGTAGAAAGGAGAATATTTCCCTTATTTGTTAAGTTTTGTGTATTTCTTTTTTTTTTATTATTCTCAGGCACAAATAAAAACTAAGGAACCACTGCTTATGTGGGACTGTCAGACAGGGCAAAGTGGGCAAGTGCCCCAGGGCCGTTGGCTCCATGGGCCCCCAAAAGTTTACCTTAAACTGGTTGTACTGTGTATGAATTGGAACCAGATCAGATCAGATCCTTCTTTCCTTGACGCTTTGACATAGTGACGTGTAGGTTTAAACTGTTCTAAGACTGTTATTATTTTAGTTAGTTTTATCCTCCTACTGTATGTATCTATCTAAAAAAACTGTGCTTTACTTAAATACACTGAAACTGAGGCAAAATGTTATCATTTCCAGAGTAGAATGTTTATTATTATTATCACTTATATATTTCTCTGAAAATATTTTAGAATTAATTACTTACTTAGGGTATAACATTTTAGAAAATTGTACATGCATGCATCTACACGCAGCTGGTTAATATAGTTAATGTTTTTACACTTGCGAACCCGCTACCCCTCTACCAAATGAACAATAATCTTCACATTATTTAGATAGCAGTTTAACATCTAGCAGCATTTAGTGACACTATAAACTAATCTTCTCAATTTTCTTCAGTCCCAGCTGAGATAAAACTAGGTGGAGTGATGATGCTTGCTGTTGACTGAGGTCCATGCCGAGACACAAAATGAAGAGTAGGCTGCTCCGTGGTTTTCTGTCGGAAGTTTTCGTCCGGATGGCACTTTTAGTGGTGTTTCTGTAAGTATGACCTCCGTATGAACCATATCTATGGATGTATAATTTCATTTGCAATATTACTATATGAGTCCATTATCTTAAATGTACGTATTGTGTATACGTTTTTTTTTTTTATGGCTGGAAAACAAATACCAATATAACTCTTTTGTTTTCTACTCTTAGTGTGACGGAGCAGCTTCCTCCTTTCTACCGTGAGATCCAGACAGAGGAGATGTGGTTGTATAAATTCCATCGTGTGGAGCGAGACCACGTGCCCACATTTCTTATGTTTGTAAGTAACATGTTTACAGGTTTGCGAGTTTTGAGCCCAGTTTTTAAGTTCAGTTCAGGTTTTGTACCCTCTTTTCTTTTATCCAAGAACAGTTGGTAGCACTTGGGAGCATTAACAATATAACCTCTCAGATTTAAACAGGGTTTGGAACAGGGAGTGACTCGCTGACATCTGAGCAATTGAAGACATGAGAGGGAGTAATTTATTGAAGTGGACTGCTAGCGCCTTATATTATGGGCCAGACAAAGAGGAGCTGTGCTCTTACCACCACACAGTCACTGTACATTGCACTGAGATTTCTCTCAAGCAGCATTTTATTTAACCATGGTTGGTAATGAGAACATTTTCGGAAAAGGGCGCCTTGCATCAGGCTGTTCAGAAAGTGCACCTGGCTCTGAAACAGTTCATCAGAATTTTCAGTTTCCTATACTTTAAAAACAAAGCAAATTAATTGATCTGAATCCTATTATTGTAGTTTTTCTCAGTAACTTTGGGTCATTGAAACATGACTGTCATTCTCAGAGTAACTGTACATCCTGAGGTTGACAAAAGTGCAATCCTAAATCGCTGGAGGACATTTGTAATTTGTCTTTGTTTTTGTCTGCATCAGTGTGTGGCGGTCTTCAGTCCACTGGTTGTAATCATGGTTTTCACCTTCCTGAAGAAGGCGGAGAGAGGGGACCTGAAAGAAGCCTCGCTGGGTAAGAAACAAACACATGCATACAAGTTTGTTTTTTTTTTTCATAGTAATAAAATGTCACCAAGTTTTCTCAGTTGACTTGTCCTTGTTCATGGTTCAGTTCTGTTTCCCCCTGTCATCCAGCTGTGACGCTGACTCTGGTGCTGAATGGAGTTTTCACCAATGTTATCAAACTTGTTGTTGGCAGGTAAACATTACACAGCCAAGCAGATCCTAATGTGAGCCAGTGTGACAGTGCATGAAAGACCACATTTGTTCCCACTGTCGCTGTCACCAGGCCACGACCAGACTTCTTCTACCGCTGTTTCCCAGATGGTCAGATGAACCTGGAGCTGCACTGCAGTGGAGACCCAGATGTTGTCATGGAGGGCAGGAAGAGCTTTCCCAGCGGACACTCTTCCTGTAAGAGGCTCTTATATTTGCGTCTTTAGAGTAGGGGGATTTTCATTAGCAGGCAACAAGGAAAGGAATCACATGTAAGAAGTGAGGTAGGAATGCACATGATTCATCTTAAAAAAGATCTAAGTGTAGGCTGGCTAGTAGTGGAGGCCTTTATTTTATTGTATGAGCAAGAGAACATCTCACATTACTTGCATTAAAAAAGAATTTCTTATGTCCAGTGTCTGCCCTTCTCTTTTTGTCTTTTTTTTTTTGTTTGTTTCTGCATAAAACTTCTTTTCTGTTCCCAGTTGCCTTTGCAGGTTTGGGTTTCACTGCCCTGTACATTGCAGGAAAGCTGCGCTGCTTCAGCGCAGCAGGCCAAGGCAGAGCCTGGCGGCTGTGCGCCTTCCTTACTCCTTTGCTCATTGCAGCTATGATTGCTCTCTCCAGAACCTGCGACTACAAACACCACTGGCAAGGTCAGAGTCACCAAAAAGCCAAAGCATAAAGTAAAGAGTAAACATAATCATTTGCTTGACATTGGTGACCAATAGCTGACGCTGGTTTTGAGGGACACAGTGAATGAGGTTGTGTTAAAATTTCAATACGAGTAACATGCTAGCCTAGTCCGAAAATCAAGCTGAATTACCAGTTTTCCACTTCTCTGACCATCTGTTGTCTTTTCTCTCTTTCACGTAGATGTGTTAGTGGGTTCTCTGCTGGGTCTTACCTTCGCCTGGCTGTGTTACAGACAGCACTACCCCCCACTTCAGGACCCAGACTGCCACAGACCCCTGCGCCACAGAGAAACTGTTCCTGCTGCACAGGAATGGAAGCTGGCCAACTCCAGCTACATCTTACCCCTGTAGAATAGCTGTACCTGGGAAATACTCTCCACTGGTGTCATTTATACTGACTCTCATTCATTCTAATTCTGGTTTTCACACTTTTAAGGCTGGTCAGTATATTACTAGTTATCATTGTTACTGTATTGTGGGACTTTTCTGTTTATATGGTGATATATGATAAAACAGATTGTTTTCTAAACTGTAATGACAAACTAATCACTGAGTCAGATTTCTCCTGAATGGTTTCTAAAACACTTTTAAAAATCAGGGTTGAGGTTTAAGCGAAATGCTGGTATACAGTATTTTGATTTCTGAGCATGGATGTTCAGGAACAGTACAAGCTGAGGAGAGTCCAAACTCAAAGATTTGGTCAGTAATGAGTCAGATTCAGCAGCATCTTATGGTTATGGAGCTGGCATAACTGTCATCACGTGACCTAAATGTGAAGCACCAAGGAAGCAGACAACATCAGCTGTCTGTACTGTCTGTACGCACCAGACCAGCTGCAGCTTTGACTGGGAAGAGGTCAGATTTATTGACCGTGAATCAGTAGAGGAGAAATATTTTAGGAGGCCACTTCCATCTAATGCCAGAGACCTCTACAGTCAAGAGTTTTCTCTTGTGGTGACATGCACTGCAAGCTCAGTCTGATCTGTAGTTAACTCAAGAGCATCTCAGTGGTATTAATGAGGGAAGGCCACCACTGTGTCTACAAGGTCAGGGAGCGAACCAGTAACTGCCCAGTCACAAACCCCACCGCTCAAAGCTGTAGAGAACCACCCTCACCACCTGTTATCACATGACTGAGAGCTTACATTGATGTTCACATGATGACATGAGACAGTGAGATGCTGTTAAAATCTCCAGTAGAAATGGCACATTGAGCTTATTTAGTTTTTCAGAGGAAAACCGATGAAGTAAGAGGCGTTGTATTTATTTTTGAAAGGTGTGAGTGATAGAGAGAAAATCCTTTCACAGAATGTTTCCATTCACAAGTTTTTTTTCTTTGAAAAAAGGGTTCATGTGCCAGTATCAAATCCTGATGTAGCAGTTCCACTTAGCCCTTCTCACTGTTTTTTCAGTGGCTGCTTTATTTTTAGTTCTTTGTGACAAACAAATGATCGCATCTCTGCTCTAACTGGACAGCACATCTGCTAATATCACACATTCTTATTAGTGTAAAAGAACTATGCCATACAAGCTTTCACACATCAGTGGTCTCAGGCTTGTTGCAGGTCTAACTTTTGCTACTGCACATTCTCGTGGCTCCTCTGTAACCTCGTCTAAGGTTAAATGGAGAGATGTGGTGTACAGGGGTTGGTTTTTGGAGTAGGAGTGGAACCAGATCTTTCTGATGAACCTGAATGGTGTATGAAAGTAACGTCTCCAGCTGATGGTGCTAGCCTCCCAGCGCTCCTGCTGGTCAGGGTTTTTATTGGCATGTGATGTTTGGCAGTTTATTTTTCCCAGTAGTTATCATCAGCTTTCATTTAAGAGTGTGAAAGGTACAGTCTGTGGATCAGTTATCTTTTGAGTTTTACTTATTTATGAGGTTTTTGTCATTTAATTTTGTTTGCAAGGTTGGTTTTACATAGCGCAGAATGTAAAATTTTACTTTGATATGACTGTTTTTTGCTGGTTGTAACATAAAAAACAACCAAGCCACCTCATGTTTTTGTTCGCATGTGAAACCAGCCAAAGTGTTGCAGGGTCAAAGCACTTTTTGCTTGTTGCTGTGAATCAAGCATAAAGTAGCTGAATCACAGTGGTTTCAGACCAAACTTGGCAGAAAAGCAGATGAATGTGTGCCTTTGTTTAATACATCACTCTCAGTTAATGAATTAAGTACTTTATCATGTATCAGTGTATGCTCTCCTGTCATGTAACTTTGTTCTGGGTCTTTAGTTTTTGCTGTTTTACAGTGTATAGGATTCATTTGTGAAGATAGATGTGGCATGCCACCATTCCTTACCTCAGAAAACACATATTTTACATAATTTTAATTGTTGGTGGTGTCAAATGTGAAGATTTCTGTGTAGAAGGTGTAAAATTTACAACTGATAGACTAGACAACAGAAGGAAATTACATCTTAATTTGCCAATTTTGCAGATATTTATGAGATGACATACAAGTTTACTCATTTCATTTCAAGGCATGTAGAGGTTTGCTTACATTTTGAATATTTGTTAATCTTGTAATGTTATTTCATGAAAATAAGAATCATACTGGTGTACATACTATTCTGAGGAGTCTTTCAGACAAAAAAATCTCATTACACTGCTGCATTTTGATAAAATTCTGCATGTTTCGCAGCTCATTACTTCCTTTCATATCCTTACATTTCTATCTATTTCTGGCAGTTTGTGAATTTCACTACTGTGTTAGGTTGTTGATCATGCCTGGTCTTCTTCTGAACTACTGATCATGCTCATGCTCATCATGCTGACTCAGCATCCACACAATTAACATAGGCTGATTTTATTTAGAATAAACCTACAACGTTGCCCCCAAAATCTATTTTCATAATGTGTTGAAGCCTCTACACACCAATAGTCCCACTGCTGAGATCTTCCCGGGACTGTTTTATCCAACCAAAGAGGCCTATTCAGTTTTATTATCATGACAAAAACCATCACGGCAAACACCACTGGCCAGGATGGAAGCAGCTAATGTTGCAACTGCAAATCCATTTTTAATGAAAAAGAATGACTGAAACAAACTGACCAGAGTTTGACAGAGCAGTGAACAGCAGCCTGTTTGTGGTCAGACAATGTAGACACCGTCTCCTCCCTGCAGCCCACAGCGTTTGATTGTGAACCAGAAACTCAGTAGAGAGGACATCTGAATCATGCTGAGCTTGAAAATTTGTTCCTTTATCTATACTGTGTAAAATCATGACTGGATTAAATAAAACCCATAAAATCACACTTGGTATTAAGGTTGTGTCCCGGTGTCTGGGCTCTTTGGGGCAGTATTCACTCAGCGGTACAGGCTGTTAATTTTGTGTTTGAAAACACAGACTGGTCGCCAACATGGATGCCATGGCAACTTACAGTATATCTGTCTTTGCTTCTCATATCCAAGTGGAGGAGTTTCAGTCACTAACCATCTGATGACCTACATGATTGGGACCAGTTTGCTGCTGTAGCACCTCAGATACTCACAAAGGAACTACTGAAGGGACTTCTCTCTCACTGCCTTTCTGTCCAACATGACCATCTATTCTGGGTTAGTCTGGTGTCCTACAGGGGGCAGAGTTTAGTCGGTAACCATCTGACTTCTTCATGCTCCTCACCTGTTTACCAGGGTCACATACAGTCAGTGTATCAGTCAGGCATTTTAATAGTCCTGCACTGCTTTGGTTACTGGGGTAAACTCTGCCTGAGATCGGCCTGAGGCTGCCTGTTACTCTGTGCTCACTTATGCTCTGACACATTAGGTTAATTGTACCACTGTTTGGGACACTGGCTTTCTCTAGTGCTAATTCAGTTTATAGGTAATCTGTTAGAATACATTTAAAATCTTTTGTTTGTAGTATATTTAAGTTCTGTTATAGAGATTATCACCACCCAGATTTTTAAAATCAATTAAAAATAGTTTATTGTAGCGTTAGTCCTCTGGGTCATCATGCTCTGCCAAGTTTCAAGAGGGAGTCTTACGCTTCAAGTAGGTCCGGTGAGGTTAGAGTTTAGCTTTTCGTATTAGATTTTCCAGATGTTGGGAGGCCTCCCAGCAGGGGAATTTATCCCACTCCTGCAAAGCGTCATGCCATTGATGTAGGGATACTTTAGACAGTTTCATATTGTTGTCGTACCTGGTTTATGCAGTACCAACATTTGCGTTTTTGGGAGGGAGGCTGGCAGAGACAGATGACTTAGATAACTCTAAAAAAAAAAAAAAAAAAAAAAAAAAAAAAGAACAGGGGGGATTAACAAACAACCCCACTTCATTCAAAAACCATTTATCCTGTCACAATAACAAGGGCATTTTCTGATTTCTCACATTTTTTGCTACCGTTTTCATGTATAATTTGTGTGTGGAAGCTTAAGGTTGGCAGAATAAGAGCAGAAAACAAGCTGAAAATGTGTAAAAAGGCTGTAGGACAGAGCTAGAGTGTGAGTGATGTCACCCACTCTAGCTCTCCCCATTCACATGAATGGAGTGGCTGAGAAATGCCCATCACCATAAAATGTAAACTGTGATAATTCAAAAACCGTTAAAGATATAAAGCTGAATATAAGATGAATAGCTGAAGATTTGCTGAACTGTTTAAAGGCTGAGTGGATTTTCTGGCTGAAAGTATGCCTGAAGCTATAATGGCTGAAAGGAGAGGAAGAAATCAGAATAATAAAGAGTTGGAGAACAATAGTGTTGATGCTGACTCAGCATCCACACAATTAACATGACATAGCAACAAAAATTGTTTAATACAGATGTGTCAGTCAAATAATGAAGTGGCTTGGACTGCAGAAATAAAAGTGTGCAGGATAGCAGCATTTTCAAATGTGTTTTCTGTTTTCAAGTTATAAATTGCTCATTTTCATATTTCTAGATGATGTGCTTCTTTTACCTCCTTTCTTGGGTTACATTTAAACAGGAGGGGGTGTCAAACCTAAGATCAAAATAATCATTCTAACTGACCAATATTGAAGAACCTGATCCTGATTTAACTGAAATAGTTGAAAGGTAGGACACAGTCAGGGTTGTACCAAAAAATGAATTTTCTAATGCAACCCCATAAGACGTTTGTGAATTAAGCCACCAATATGTGTCTAAAAATTTTCTGATTTTTATTTTTAATTAACATATAGCTGTACATCACCATGGATCCAGTTCACTTGGAGAAATACTAAATCCTTGTAATTTAACAATGTATGATTTTTAATTATTATTCTTTTAATTTTAAATTGTTTTACCTAGAGTTATTGAGTCTATGCTGCATCTTTTTAATCAAAATAATTTTACACCTTTACAAACTTTTGTGTGGTCTGTATTTTGGCAGGTTTCTCTTCTGGATCTTTTTTAGCAGAGCGTTTTGGTTTGTAGCAGCCGGTAGTATGTTTGGGTTTTCAACGTGATGACGTAGCCTCGAACGTATGACGTACGTTAATTTACTTCGTAGTGATTGGTTGGATGTGACCTGTCGATTTGGCGGCATATTTCCAAGAAAGAACACAGTACTGCTGTGTTCTGCTCCTGATAGCGACCTGGAATAATTGTTGTTCATGCCACTTTAGGGATATTTTACCGAGCTTGTCTCATTTTAAACGCTTTTAAGGATAGTTTTGAAGATGTTCATCACGGACATAAGAAAGGAATTTTATGAAGTTGTTGTCAACCAGGCAAGTAGTTTGAGCTAAATGTAATATTGTGTTAGTTATCTAGAGCTATATGGCTGTTTACTAAAGTTAAGACCAATTAACGCAAAGTATTTTAGATTGTGTAACGTTACCTAGCTAAATACGATCTGTCTGTCGTTCGTTTGTTTGCTTTCAGAGAGTCGCACTCCTGGTGGCACCAGACATCGACGCTATTTGTGCCTGTAAGATAATACAGGTAAGCTACTCGGCTAACTGATGGCATTGATTAGCTCCTGTTACCTAGTCTAGAGCTGCAACTGTTTGACTATTAATGAATTAGTCCATCAACAGAGAATTAATCAGCAATTATTTTGATAGTCAAATGATTGTTTAGTAATTTCCAGTCATGTTTAAGAAATGAGTTGCTGTTTCAGTTCTTAAATATGGAGTTGTTTTTTTTTTTTTGTCATGCATGCTCGTAAACAACATCCTAGGTTTTGGAATCAAAGTAATCGTTAGTTGCATTGCAGATTAGTTACTCGACAGTAAAATAATTTGCAACTTTGGATAACTGGTTTGTGTAATTTATATACATGCACATACTTGCTAGTTCCTTGTTTTCCGTGACAGTTACACTTTGTTTCGCCTTTGGTCTGTCAACCAAGCTTCAGGGACTAAAGCTCGACCTTTTCACTATTTTCTGGTATTTTATATACTATACAATCAATTGAAATAAACAGTTCAGTGATGGAATAATATGACCACGCTTAAGGTTTTATGTTAATTATATGATACAGAAAACAATGAAGCATTTTGCTAAAACAACTTCACAATGAATGAGCTAAATAGAAAAAAAAAACAATTTAGGTCTTTAGTAGATTTTGAGACATAGTTCCTCTACAAAAGAGGGGTCATGAGATGAAAGACTAATTTCTGGTACTGTATTTAATTATATATTAGAATTTATGTCAAATTCTGTAGACCTAAATGATATGGAGAAAAACCTCATATACTGCTGTATTGGTAACCATCAGCTAAGTATTTTGACTCAATAAGTAGTTTAATTGTGACTATTGAACAATAAGAGCATGTGTTAAATGTCAGCTGCACATTTCTGAGATCATATTAATGGCCTCATCCATGAAATGCTGATTAAAAGTGTTTATTCCCTCAAATCTGCCTATAAAGTTTCATTGAGGCTTCTTTTTCAGTGACACTGGCTTCAGAGTCATTGTTCTTGTGTCCTTGCTCATGATGAATCGGTCAGTTAAACAATAATTGCTTAATCATTGTCTCTTTACCAGGCTCTATTCCACTGTGACCAGGTCCAATATACACTTGTGCCAGTTTCAGGCTGGCAGGATCTTGGTACTGCCTTTCTTGAACACAAAGAACAGGTATGATCAAATCAGACCTGAGCTCACACAAAATTAAATGGCAGAAGCAGAATTAAAGAAGACATGTTGAGGTTTGTCATGCTGAACTAAGTGTATTATTTTTATGTTGTGTTGTAGTACCGATACTTTGTTCTTATCAACTGTGGGGCAAATGTTGACCTCCTTGAGATGCTGCAGCCAGATGATGACTCCATCTTCTTCATCTGTGACACTCACAGGCCTGTAGATGTGGTTAATGTCTACAATGACACCCAGGTGATGCATAATGATTGGTTCGGCTCCACTGATAAATAATGAAGAAAAAAAAACTTAAACTTAACTTTAACATAAATTCTAAAAGCACAATAAATTGCTACTTCTAAAAGTGCTGCATCCCTCTATGGCTAAGAACTCTCTCTTGTTTAGCTCTTGAATTTTCTGAGCAATAATAAAATGTATTTAACCTCATCTCAGTGGAAACGGTGTTGCCATGCTTATACTTCTGGAATTTAATATTGTATAAACTCCTTTCATCTTGTCCACAGATAAAACTGATAATCAAGCAGGATGATGACCTGGGTGTGCCATCATATGATGATATTTTCCGAGATGAAGATGACGACAACGAAGAAGGAAGCGACTCTGGAAATGAGAGTGAAGGCTCAGAGCCTTCTGGCAAACGGAGGAGATTTGATGAAGTGCATGTTGAACAGAATTAGTAAACACCACAAAAATAAACTGTGTGGGCATGACTGGAATGGTTGTGTCATCATTGTTTGTGGTCATGTTGCAGGGGGCAGTTGAGAGGAGAATTGAGAGACAGCGAGCGAGGAGGGAGTGGGAGGCACGAAGGTGAGGTGGTTTTACGAAGGTGTTTGTGATAAAGCCATTTCTAAATTGGCGCTAATGTTTCACTCATTTCTCAGGAGGGAAATCTTGTTTGACTATGAGCAGTATGAATATCATGGGACTTCTGTGAGTACGCCGTTTTAAAGTGTTTTCCCATTGCAAATGTGCTTTGCATGTATGTTGACTTGTCACATATTCTGTTATAATTTCTGAATACATATATTCTTGTGTGTTTTTTTTTCTTTCTTTCTTTCTTTTTGTCAGGCTGCAATGATGTTTTTTGAGCTTGCATGGGTGTTGACTAAAGATACCAAGGACATGCTCTGGTAAGTTATCTGATAAAATGTTCTTTCTTAATGACATAAATACTGAGTAAATGTACCACTGTACTGTACAGACCTTTAGAAGTAGTTTCTTCCTTTTGCAGGTGGGCCATCATTGGGCTGACAGACCAGCAGGTTCATGATAAAATCACACAGTAAGAGTGTTTTCAGTCAAAACAGTTCTCAAAAGCATTCCCTTAGAATTAAACAAGTGAACTCACTGCTGAAGTCATTATTTGGTTTTTGGAGAATTAGTAGGTACACAATGTATTTACTAGGTCATTGCATCATTGTTTACTCACACTGAATTGATCTTTTCTGCCTTGTTCCTTTTTTAGTATTAAGTATGTAACAGACATTGCCACAATGCAGCGTCACGTCTCTCGACATAGCCACCGAAATGAGGATGAGGAGAACTCTCTCTCCATTGACTGTATGAGGATCTCCTTTGAATACGAGTATCCTCAACTCATCTGACATCTTGTAATTTTGGAGCCTTTTAACATGTGTTTTCAGATGTCGTAGTTGCAAAGGTCACTCATACAAACCTTTTGTAGGAACGCCTCTTTTTTTCCTCTCTTTATGTTTTACTTAACCTCCTGCTTCAGCCTGCGTTTAACCCTCTACCAGCACTGGTCTCTGTATGAAAGCATCTGTAATTCATCTTACACGTCATGCCACTTCAAGCTTTGGACGTTAAATGGACAAAAGAAACTCCAGGAGTTTTTAGCTGACATGGGGTACGTGCCTAGGTTTGTGTATTAACAGTGAAACCTCCTGTCAACAGACCTGATCTTTTTATTGAGTGGAATTTGAGGTCAACCTATGATGTGAAATCATTTCCTTGTTTTACTAGCTAATATTGTTTTGATATTGCTCGTAACAGGCTACCTCTGAAGCAAGTGCGGCAGAAATTCAACTCCATGGACATGTCAATCAAAGAGAACCTAAGGGATGTCATTGAAGAGTCTGCTAATAAATATGGGTAAGAGACGCTTGATGTGATGAGTTTGTTTTAGGTAACACAAAACCCATTGTTTGACAGAAAACCTGAAATGATTTGTCTTGGTTTTCCCCTCTTTATCAGTATGAAGGACATCCGTATCCAGACATTTGGTGTTCATTTTGGCTTTAAGAACCGTTTCCTGGCAAGCGACATGGTGCATGCTATTGCTGCCTTGCTGGAAAGCACTGAGAAAGAGGAAAGTGACAGCGACAACTTCATCAAGGCTCTCGACTCCCTTTCCAGGTGTGTAGCAGAAACTAAAAAGTCCCTTTAAGCTTGATTATAGTTCTGCATTGAATCTATGGCGTAAGGATGACGTAGGTAGTGTACGCCCTCGTACCCTACGCCATTGCCTGATGTTCACCACTCCAGAAATGTAGCCACACGTTGTGGTGTCTCAGACAGCAAAACTGTAATTGGTTGCATCACATTTTCTCGTTCATCTCATTCATTCAGTGGCCAGACAAGCACAGAAAATTCCCCTCCTTCTGCTGCAGTAGGTTTAATGGTCATACAGACCATCTCCTCTGGTGTCTTTTCTCTGGTCTGTGTTGCAGTAATTTCAGTAAAGTAACTACTGCTCAACATCTGTTAGTTTTGACTCCAACATGACCCACTCAGTCTGTCACCATTGTTTGTAAGCAGCAAAGAAACGCAACACAGCAGCATAGAAACGCCGCCACAACTAGTGTTTTTTGCAGAGTGACGCAGACACTCGAGCGTACAAGTATAAACGCTCATAGCTACATAGGCTCAATGTATATTCAAAGCAGACCCATAAATCAAGCTTTACACTGTGAAGTTTGGACTCTCTGAGATATGAACTGACAGTGGTGAGAGAAACATGGTCAAACCAGGGCTCGCCACTACAAAGTGGTGGTTGCTGATCGCACTGTGAGACAGCTGATGGTTCTTTAGCAGAATAAGAAAACTGTACAGAGTGACAGAGATGGATGACTCTGTTTATATACTTTTGTTTTTTTGTTTATGTAACGGTGCTATGACTCATCAATCATCACACAATCTCCCGTCCTATGCCTCAAACTACTACTGTGCAGTTCGACACAGATTGTGGTTCAGATTTTATGAGGCTCTTTATGTTGCAGTGTGACATGCAGTAAACTTTCACAGCTGTTCTCATTTTAGTTAGTTCACTGCCTAAAATCTTAATGGTCACACTTTTCTTAAAACTGTCAATGACCAGGATTGATTTAGTACTACATTCGGGCATCGACTTGGCTAAGAAGAAGCTGATTGCTGTTCAGCAGACCATTGCCAGCTGCATCTGTACCAACCTCATCTTGTCGCAGGGACCCTTCCTCTACTGCTACCTCATGGAGGTACAAGTGTCTGTTTGACTGGCATGCATCTGTCTGTGTACTCCTGGTGTATCCTGCTGAGATCCTGCTTTTGCATTTGTAGGGAACTCCTGACGTGAGGCTCTTTTCTAAGCCTATGGCCTTGACTCTGCTCTGCAAATACCTCCTTAAGGCTTTTGTCCATTCGGTGAGTGTCTAAATGCTGTGTACATTGATTCAGAATGTGAAGGACTTAGACTGGTTACTGGTGTCTTGGTTGTTTAGACTAGGAATAAACGCTGCAGGCTGCTTCCCCTAATCATGGCTGCTCCCAAGGATGTGGAAAAGGGAACTGTCATTGTTGTGGGAATCCCCCCAGAGTCTGAGACATCTGACAAAAAGAAGTAAGATCAGTTTGTTTAGTAGCATGTAGCAACAAAAGGATAAGCTGAGTGGTATGATGACACAGCTTTCAGTGCAGTACATGATAAAAGAAGCTCATTCAACCAATAGTTTGTTTACAATCGGACTGCAGAAACACATTTGTGCTACATAGTTAAACGAGTTAAATGCCATCTCTGATATAGTCTTTTTTTTTTTTGTTTGTTTGTTTGTTTTGCTGTTGCATTCGTACTATTTAGAACACTTTCTTCCCGTTTTTTTGGTCAAAAAGAGTTTAGGTTCAGAATCGGTTTTACTCCAAGTCCTGTTGGAAAACATTAAAATAACTTTTCATCATTAGTAACTTGTCCTTTTGTTTGTTCTCTAAAAGTTTCTTTGGTCGAGCGTTTGAGAAGGCTGCCGAGAGCACCAGCTCCCGAACTCTTCATGACCACTTTGACACTTCAAGTGAGTGACACCATCATTTGCTAGTGTAGAGTGCATGGCGTCTAATAGAGTATCTGCAGGTCTTGAAATGTTTTAAAGCAATAAAGTCTGGCTTTAGAAAGAATTGATGTCTTAAATTTAATTTACAAATGTCCGTTTGTTTTGGTATCTGATCGCAGGCTGTCCAGAGACCTACTGTATCTGTAAACTATAAATGGGATTGTTGTGACACTGGATTGTGCTGCAGGAGGCTCAATATTTCTTTATTTATTTAGTGCAGTTTCAATGTTAGACCTGTAACAAACACAGTCACTTCTGCTAGCTATATTTTAGGCTTCAATTAAGTTATTTTTATTATCAATCGTTTTAGCTATAGAATGTCAATCTCCGCTGTAATTTTTTACAGTCCAAGTTGTCTTCAAATGTTTTGTTTTGTCTCAGCAAAAGTATAGAGCTCTATAATATTCAGTTTATAACAAGGACAAGCATCAAATCTTCAGAAGCAGAGACCAGCAAATGTTTTTTTATTTTTTTACTAGAACAATGACAAAAACCAAGTATTACAATTAAAGTGTTAGAACTTCGTTACACTTTATTTGTTTGCCACTTACCTTTGTCCAGGTCAATTTAGGTGACCTGGACAAAGGTAAGTGGCTGGGAAGAGGAGACAAACGTGTGACATCCCTGCAAATAAAATGTATGTGAAATTATAAATGTGTGCTGAAAGCTTGTAAATTAGATTTGAATACTGCAGAAACCCTGGTCTAAGTCATTACCATTTGTTTTGCAGAGATGCCCGTCTCTTCTTTAGACACTAGGTGGCAGTCTTGTATTTGTGTGAAGCAGTGACTGAGCGCATGAAATGAACAAGACATGTGCATTTCAGCATATGCTTCATGTGTAGAATAAGGTTTGAGCATTTCCATCCAGAGTCCTATCTCAGACATTTATTCCAAGCTGTGTGTTCTGTGAAAAAGAAATGAAATATTTTGACTATTTCTTTTTCACAGAAAATCTCACAGTTAACAATACACTTAAATGTGCCAAAGAGTGAAAACATGTTGTTAGGTGATGCATGTGTTCACATTTTCTTAATGCACTTCATTCTTACTTGTGAATTTTTTTTTTCCCCTGTGCAGTAATTGAACTGAAGACTGAGGACAGAAGCAAGTTTCTGGATGCACTCGTCACTCTCCTGTCATAAGAACATTCAGCACTGAAGGGAATATGAATGTGAGTTTAGACAATCTTAAACAGCACGAGTGCTGCTGCTGTTCACATCTTTGTTTGATATGACTTGTACGGTGTCATCTGTACAAGAACTTGATCCACGTTTTTGTTTTTAAAGGTTTAAATTGGTTTTGTGTGTATGTTGTCTTCCTGTACATGTGTGGAGGTTTTAGTTTCTGCTTTTAAATTCTTGTTTGTGTGTGTGAGCATCATGCATTATATTTTAAACATGTTTAATAAATTATAGAAAATGTTTTGATTGCTCAAATTTATAGTTATTCTTTCTGGGCATGTTTCAGTTGTGAGACTTCTTGTACTTCACTGTACTTGTGTCGTTGATGAGAAAATGAGAAATTTTCACAGGAAACACCTGTAATGCTTTAGTTTAGTAGGACAATGTGTCCCATCCAGTTAAAAGACTGACGGGCTGTTTCCAAATACTGCATAACCAGTTTTCTTAGCTTTGGATTAAAAAAAAAAGTCATAGGACTATGGATATAAGTGATGGAGACTAAACTGCTGAGGACATGAGTGAGTTTACATAGACTGAGTATACATAGGCATGTTTCATAACGGGTAAAATAAACTTTTCCGTAACTCCAGGCCCTTATCCAAGCATTAAAGTAACCCGTGTCTGACATATGGAGTTCTTTAGTGAGCACATTCCCTGTAGCCCATGTTGACAACTACCATTATTACTTGGATGTAGGGCAAAGGCTAGGAAGACCCACATTAAATCCAATTGTTAAAGGTAGTTGAAGCTGTCATAAAACAAAGATTGTTTCCTGTTGCCACTCTCAGCTGATGGAGGCAGAGAAAGTGATTCTGACTATTAGTCTTTTCATCTTGATCCGAGTCTTTGTTTTGCTGAGTCACAACTTGAGGTTCTGCAGAAAGTAAAACACCTCTTACTGTATTTGTGAGACTTATAGTAAGAGTACTGAGTTTTAATGAACTTCTCATCTCTTGAGCTCATCCTGTTCATGTGAGGCAAAGGTGAGGACTGGAACTTTGGCCCACATTGGAGAAGGTACGCTGGGCATCCTGGTGATGATTTGTTATCAGCCCCGCAGGTGGCTGGAAAGGAAATGCCTGCCCTGGTTTCTTTTGAGACCCTTGTCTCTCATGATCCTCAGAGTGGAGGGTGGTTACTTAGCAAAGTCTGGACTGAGTGGCAGCAATGGGATTAGAAACGTGCCATGCTCTGCATCGCCATGCTCTGCATCGCGCTGCAGCAGGGGATGTTAATGTCCATGTTATCAGCGAGGGTGTGTCTGTCATCACCGCCTAACTGTACATGTACAGGGGCAAGACATACTGTACATGGACATGTACAGTATGTCTTGCCCCCCCGGGTCAGCTATTTGAGAACAATTTACACTCATAATGGCATTGTTTAGATTCACAGCAGAGTGATGTTACCCAGGAGGAGGAGAAGAAGCAGAAATACACAAAGCTATGGTAGACAAACTTGTATCATTAACAGGACGAAGAGTGTGTTATAGACATAATTATCAGGAATCTTAAGTGAAAAAAGCTGAGGTTCAAAGTTCAAACAGCAGAAATCCCTCTCACAACAAGCTCCATTTAGTAGGAGCAGTGTACGCTCCTGAACACTTAAGCATGTTTAGGCCATAGCTAAACATTGTAATTGTAGCTAAACTGGCCACTGTGGTCACATATGGTTACATTACACACATTGGTATGATGTGTTTACTTCTTGTTTTACCTTTATGATTAAAAAAGAAAGGTGTGTTTTAACTCAATCTTTCATTTGTAAGAAGAGGTTTGTACAACTTCTTTCAGAAGCTGTATAGACTCACTGAAGTGCTCAGAAAAAATACCTGTATTTTCTTGACATCTGATCAAAAATACCGAATGCTGATGAAGGTCACGTGAGATGAAAGCTTGCAACCTTGACTAAATGGACCTGGCGGTGAGAGTGTTTTCTCACCTGTTGTTTCCAAGGTGAAGAATGAACTTTGAACCTCGTGTTTTGGTTAATTTTTCCTTGGTGTCTTGATATGTTTTTCAAGAAAGCAGGAACAAGGTTCCTCTCATTGATCATTGTCCGGGACAGACTCCAGCCTAAAGAACAGCTGTTATTTTCAGTCACCTGGTCAGTGAACAGCGGCCAGTCTGCCAGCGACAGATCCACCTGTTCATCCAATCAGTTCAGCCATCAATCACTTTGCTTTCCATCCCCCTTCTTGTACCTCTGGTGAAGTAGGGCCACTGCCTTTTCCACTGCTCTGCATCTGAGGAATGTTGCACATAACAGACCCAACACACACTGAGGGGAACATGCCCCCAAAGGCAGGATCCTACAGCTGATCTTTAGTACATAAAGGCCTCATGCTCAAACAGCCCTGTTCCAGTAACCACATAAAAATGTCCTATCTAGTTTTAATTTCCAGTAGATAAGGAAGAGCTATACTACTGTACCTTCATTTACAAATCAATTATCCATTAGAAAATATTGCCAGTTACATTTTGTATAGAATACAGCCTGATTGATGCTAGGTCTGTGTTGCAGTAATTTCAGTAAAGTAACTACTGCTCAACATCTGCAGCAGATAGTTGCAAATCTAATCACATATTGGCCAGTATTTTTTTTTTTTTTTTTTGTCACATGTATAACAAAGAAACGTGACAAAAAACTTCCTTACATTTGTTTAAGTTTAACCGATAGTCAGTACTGCGCATATGTTTTAGGTTCTAAATGTAAAGCAATAATGCCATGAATTAAAAAAACCTTCTGAGACAGTGGGTCCTAAAGATCAGGTAATAATATAGACCATACCTGAAGGTCATGTGAAATTGAGCTTTAGTGTGACATTTTCCCTAAAAACTGACTATCTAGTCTTATAAACCCGGAGTGATGTGCCTTGGATGAGCAGACATTTAAGGTGAACTATGTTGATGTGTAAATGTGTGTTCCACCATTTGTTTTTTTGAGCCATATCAGGCCTGCATCTTATGTTTGGGTTTCCAGCCTGAGAAATGCCTGGGAGGAAACCTGAAGGCTTAAACATGAGAGCCTCACCCTGCACAGTCTGGTAGGACGAGGGCATCTTTGCTTTCATCCTCTGTGGTGGGTGGCTCAGTCATGCAGGACACCTTTTAATGAACTGTCATGCACTACAACTTTCATTCTTGAAAATACACTACAGTCCAATGCACAGAGACAGAGAGAGAAAGGAGCTCAGGAAGAGAAAGTAAAAAATTCTTTTTTGTTTTAGAGGAGTCTTTTTCACATATCAAGTGCTAATTTGTTGCACCAGTGTTCTATATCAGTCCTGAAAATAACAAGCAGTTTTCCTACAAGATGCATTTAGTGTGGAAACAATCCACTTAGTGCTCCTCGGAATCCAGATCCTGTTTGTGTGTATGTTTTAGACGGAGTGATTGTTGACTCAGCCACTGATTGCTATAGGATTCTCAATGACCACTGGAGGCCAAAGCTAAAAGCAGCAGCACCTGTACATAAGTCCACTGTCTTGTTTGCAACCATGGAGCATAAATGCTGCTGCGGCTCTTGGTGTTAGAAGAGGAGAGGTTCTTTGTCTCAGCTGAACAGAGAGACTGACATCACAGCTATTTCACCGTCCATGCCAAATCAGAAATGTCTCCTGGTCCCACCGAGGCATTCCTCATACTGCTGGGGCTCCTGTTCGTCTCAGCAGCAGGCTGTCAGTCATCGCTTTGTCTGGTCAGACTTACCTACGTGTCTGTGTGGGTGCAAGTTAATACAGTAAATGTTTTAGTGTATGTGTCCAAGTATTTAAAATTGCCTGCTTATGATGATATATAGTATTGAATCATGATCTCACTCAGGCATGAAAGGAGTGGAGACTCCCTGTTTCAGCTTCCCCTTTCTCATATTATTGCGATGAACTTTTCCACTTACACTCTGTTTATCACAGTGCTAAGAAAACACTTCATCTGTTGCTCTGAAACTGTTACTGGTTTGTCTCAAATTATACAATACGGTGTAGTTTAGTAAAATTGTGTCATTTTGGAAAAGTGAGGTTGAATATTTGGCTGCACTTTTGTAAATACTGAGGTTATGTTGGATTGTGGGTAAGTTCACAACTGCATCTGGCTTCAGGGGGAGTCGTCAGTTGTTTCAGTAGTAGTGGCCCTTTGAAATCAATATTCCCCTTAACCCTTTACTCTTTATTTTACAGCCTTGAAGTAACGGTAAACCTGCAATACTTTTTTGTTTTGTTTTATCTTTCCAGAAAGAAGTGGTGAACCAGTGATATATCTTTTTTTTTTTTTTTTTTTTTTTTTTGTTTTGGTAAACTTTTTAGCAAAACTTTACAGACCCAGAAATTACAGAGCAATTAGAGGTGTTCCTAATATTCTGACCCTCTCACGTGTGTATCTGGGGAGGACAAAAAATATAGAGACGCCTCTAAAAATAATGTAGTCCAGTAGAACACCACCTTTAACTAAAAGGCTTATAATTGAATTTACACATTTATGTCAATTTTATTGTTGCATTGAATTGCATACAGTTGTACAGGTGTGCCCAGTCAAGTGGCCGGTGAGTGTATATACACACATTTCACACAGTTTATTTATATACAATGCAAAATGCTGAGACGAAACTATAACAGCACTGTGTGCATGTTTGATAATAATAATAATATTCCTTCGACATATTCCCTTTTATATTGTGGCACAAAGGAGAGGAGAGGGCTGGTTATTAGCTATTGTTTGGTGCTCAGAAGGTGGTGTACAGTGGGTTTTTAGAACCTAGCTGCCTTGTGTGGCTGAAAACAAACCTGTCAGAGTGCGTCAAAACAGTAAAGTTGTGGGCCAGACAGCTGAACAATGAGTTCACAATTCAGCTCCGAGTGGGGCCGCAGATCGATAATTCTCTGTTTATCACTACCAGGCACACTTCTCAGATTGTTAATAATGAGGTGTCAAACTGTGTAGTTATTCTCAGAAGTATGAGAATCTTCTCAAATGAAGAAATGTGTTCAGTCACCAGTATGGTACATTTACAGTACGTGGACTTTCTTGTAAGGGTTGAGTCAAGTTGAGCGTAACGATAAATGTGACAAATGTACAGAGCTATAAGTTCCCTGTATATGTGGGTGTGTATGTTTGTGGGAGTGCTTTAACCCAAACTCCATTTCTCCTGACACACACACACACACACACACACACCACCCTCCTCCTCCTCTCCCACACCCTCTGTGTTCCTTCCTGTTTCCTGCTCCGCTGTCCACTGAACAGGAAGCCTGGTCGTGCTACTGAGCTGCAAAAAAAAAAAAAACTTAAGTCACCAAGCTGTAAACTTTGTGAACATAAAGAGAAAAGAACATGGTGTGTGTGTGTGTGGGTGTTTTTTTCTGATCTCCATCTCTAACCACTTTAGCTCTCGTATTGTTTCCCAGACAAATGGCTCGTGGGGCCTTTAACTCTGTACACAAAGCACATTTGTCCTTCACATTTAACCACCTGCTGACTCTTGGCTTTGCTATCTCTGATTAAGCTCTGTCCAGCTGGGTTGTCTGTAGGCTGTGTGCACCTGCTGGATCTGATCTAAGTCTGAGTCAGTCAGTAACACTTTAATTAAATCTCCCTTGTTTTGTGACTCATTTTCAGTGGTGGAAAAAAAGTACATGAAATCAGCTCACAACCTGACTGAGGTCTGACATGACCTCATAGCCTTCTCCATCCTGAGAGACATCAGGTTTAGAGATCTAAATGCAGTGATGCAAAGTAACTAAGTACATTTACTCAAGTACTGAAGTACAATTTTGAGGTAACTGTACTATACTTTACTTGAGTATTTTCATTTTCTGCTACTTCATACTTTGACTATAATACATTTACAGGCAAATATGGTACTTTTTACTCCACTACTTTTATTTTATAACTTTAGTTACTTTTCAGAATGAGATTAATTAAAAAAAACACAGTATAATCATAAGACTTTATCAATCCCTGTTGGGTAATTCACAAGTTACCCAACAGTAATTCAAATGATAAGGAAGTTAACATGAGCTCCACCTTTACCAACTGAAATTTAAAATGTGGTGTCAGCAAAAACACCTTGGTAATAACAATCCATTAATATGATCTACAATAATGTGATGTGCCATTCTGCATTATGAGTACTTGTACTACTTTAAGTTGTGATGCTATTATTTTTGTACTTTGACTAATGTAACATTTTGAAGGTAGGACTTATACTTATAACTGAGTGTTTACTATGATATTGCTGCTTTTACCTACTGTAAGTAAACAATGTGTCTACTTCTTCCACCACTGTCTTAATAGTCCTCTGTGTCTTGTACTTGTATGTTTCTTTGAAACATTTTTGTCAGCAACTCATTTGTTTATCTTCACTTTTTACATGCCCTTATACCCAATTTGTCCCCTCTGTGCAACATTAATAGCAACACTTAACACTTGCTCTTAGAAGAAACACAATGAAATGTTTCTGCTGTCACAGCTCTTTTTGCAGTGACCATAACAAGCTTTGAATAAATCCCTTTAGATTGCAGTGAATATAGGCTGTGTGTGTGTGTGCGGGAATGTCTGTTGGCCAGGCCTTTTATTAGGCTCATCCATACCACCACATTATAGGCTCCTGTAGCCAGGCAACTACAGGTTCTAGCTGGTTACCATGGTGAATGCCCATTGAGTGACGTCGCTGGCCCTGTTTGTCTGTCTTCGTTGGAATGGGCCCCCACCCCAGCTCTTTCTACACTCACACACATACACTCACTTAACCCCTTGCTGACACACAGACACACCCTGTGCTTCATCACCCTCTGTGTGGTGGGTGACCAGAAGAGTGGAACTAACAATCCGACAAAAACATCTCACTGAGGCAGATCAGACTGGACCCTTCAGGGAGTGTCTTTGTGTAGAAGCACAAAATAGGAACGCCTGCTTTTAGCAACTGTACTGTAACAGCACAACAAAATCACATAGTATTCTTAGTTTGAGAACCAGTGGTGGAAAGTAACTAAGTACATTTACTGTACTCAGTATGAGTACTGTACTCAAGTATGAATTTGAGGCATTTGTACTTTACTCTAGTACTTCATACTTTGACTTCACTACATTTCAGAGGCAAATATTGTAACCTACTGTACTTTCTACTCCACTTCACGCATTTCATGACACCCAAGTTAATGTGTTCAAATTGTTTATTTTGTTGAACAAGTAGTCTAAAACCCAAAGATATTATTTTTGATATAAAACAAGACAATAAAAAAGTCAATGACCTGAGAATGTGGAACCAGTGAATTTTGAGCTTCATAACTGACAAGTATATGGACGAAATCAGCTGAGTCAACAGGTCCATCTCACGCACATGTGTTATGGCTTAAAGTTCTTGAAAATGATTATTGGGATTGTTTCTCAAACTAAATCATAATATCATTATAACCAACAAAGATTTGGCAACTATAGCCATATCTCAGATCACAATTAGAATTTTTATAACAATATTGTGTTCTACCTGCAGCTAATGGAGTAAAATGTAATTTAACAGCAGGTGCAGGGATGTTTGTTTTGGACGTGGAGAGTATTGTCTGCTCAGTCTTGTCCTACATTTTATTAGATCTCCTGTGGAGTGCACTGACCACACACTCTCGTGGCTGTATGCAGACCTTCGGCATGTTCATGTTTTCAGTTTTTAAGAAGCCATATGACCTGCTAAGATTCTTAAGCACAAGCAAAACAAGTACGGATAAGCTTTAGTAATCCAGCCTCAGTTTTAAACAGGAGGACTGTTACTCATGCTGAAATATCTTGTGTTATTGTTTTTCTATTGTCTCAATTTAAACAATCCTTTATCTTTGCACTACATACTGCATCAACTCCGGAGTACCAGTAAAGTGGTGGTGTCCTTGAAGTAGCTGTGGATAAACTGATTACTTCAAGGTGTTGGTGTGTATTTTTGGTCATGAGGTCTATCTATCTTAGCACCGTCCTAATGGAGAGAAATGAGTTTGTGACGACTAATGAATGGAGTGACGATTCCAGCAACTTCTCCGTAGCTGTAATTGAATGCCTTTCATTGACTGTGGATGAGGGGGGTTGGGGGTGGTCTAAAACGGGGTAGTGGATGGTGGTAGGTTGGAGGTGGGGGTTATGGAGTATTGTGAGTTGAAGAGCAGAGCCCCATTCTGGCTGAATAGGCATTGTCATCCGGATTTCTATGGCTAACCAAAATGCTTTCTCCCGCCGTGGGGGTTAATGGATTCGTGCTGGGAAAGACGTGCGTTACGCACAGCCAGAGGGCACTCCTGCCTCTGAAGGAATCACAACTCAGTTGTCAGTTTTGTTTAAGGACACACTTTAACTAAAGATTTCAGACAATATACTGAGTTTAATTTTAATAAAGGTAAGCAATATTGCATTTACATATACACGAATAATGAATCTTTACATTAAACGTCAACAAACCAACAGAAAACAGTTTTACAGTTTGTTCCTAAAACTTTTGAAAAGAAGACTTCATGCAGTGACAGAGATGCAAAAAAAAACAACTTTGCAGGTGCTCAGTGCAGCAGAAAAACGAACTGTGACATTTCATCTTGTTACCTGTGGATCCCAGGCTCTCCGGAATCTACAGGTCCAGAAGTTGACTGCAAAGTGTAGGCCATCAACAAAAAAACATCCTGTCCGATATTTTTAGGACTTTGCCATGCATGCACTTTTCATCTTCTGGCTTTATGCTATTGGACATTGTAAGAGTCCTCAACATGTTCTCTAAAGGACATTGATGTTTCAATGTGTGGGAGTGCGGTCTTTCTCAGTTACTGTACATGTTTGTGCTGACAATGCACATCAAGGAAAAAGACCAGCGTATATATTCGATGGAGTTCCGAGAAGAAAAAACTTTGTAGTTACAATAGTAAACAATTCAAAATACTAGTAATTTCGAAGACTTACAAAAACAGGTACCTAAGAAAGATGCTCCTTTTTATTGTGAGCTACCTCTTGTGGCTGACAGTCATGTTCTAATCTTCTGTAGATACAAAAAGGATTTATGGACTTTGTTGTCCGAGCATGTTGAGGGGCCAGTGTAAAAACAGCAGAGGTGCTTCCGCTGATTTCCAAAGTTCAGATTTCTAAAAAACAAACAAACAAAACAAAACACAAAACAACACAAAAAAACAAACAAAAACCATCAGGTGCAAATAATGTCCGTCAAAAACAGTTTTTCAAAAATTGCAGGTCACTTTTACGCAGCGCCTGCTACGCGCCACATAACTACACATAATTCCTCTTATCATAATCCCCGTTCTGCGTGGCTCTCTTGGTCGGTGCGTATTGTACCGAGTATCCCGTGTTCCCGCTGGAGGGACAGGAGCAGCACAGCAGCGCTCCTCCGATCAGAAGCAACGCTGTGGCTGCCCAGCCGATATAGAGCGCAGCCCCGATCTCCCTCTTCTGGGATGGAGGCACCTGCGGGTTGTAAAAGTCCGATATGATGTTGTGGGCCATCCAGCAGAGTGGCACCAACACAATCAGGCCACTGATGATGAACATGACCCCGCCGGCATTCACTACCCGGGCTTTGATCTGCTCAGTGCGGATGCAGTTGGTGCACTGCGCCCCAGCGATCACAACCATGAGCCCCAGTACGCCCACCACAGAGGAGATGATGGTGAGCGCTCTAGCAGCTTGCAGGTCGTGGCTGAGGGCAAGGACGGAGTCATGTACCTTGCACTGCATCTGACCCGTGCTCTGCACTACGCACGACATCCACAAGCCATCCCAGATCGTCTGAGCCACCACGATGTTGGCTTCAATGAAAGCCGTCACCTTCCACATCGGTAGTCCGCATGCAACCATCACCAGGAGGGAGCCTATTAGGCACAGCGACAGTCCCATGATCTCTAGTCCGGCCGACACCATTTTCGTTCTTTACGTCCACTCAAGTCTGTCTGAACCTTTTCTGCTCTTGAAAACAAGATGGATTTCTGCTCTTCTTTACTTCTTCGATCTCACCTCGAGGCACAGGAGTGTCAGTAGTTAGGTTCGCATCACTCACCACACTTACTGGGAGATGTTAGAGACAGTAGCTCTGAGTCCTTTGTTAGCGAGGGGATGTGAAAACAACTGGAATCACAGTGGCATGTATCACGAATATCTGCGGAGTGGGGGTGTGCGGACTCGAGGAGAAACTTTCCTCCAATCATGTGTGGCTGCATCCTCAAGGGACCAATGAAAACGCAGGGAAGTTGTGGGACTGAATAGCGGTCCAGGGCACATTGTGCGTTTGAACTGTTATTTACAATGAATACCGGGAGAGGGGGTGCATGCCCAACGGGGCAGGGTTGTTATAAGCTATCGACCAGCTGAAATGCAGTGGTTTGGTGAGTCAGGGATATTGTTATCGAATTTCCAGACGTGGAGGCTAATGACACGTGTCTGTGGTTACATATGGCCATTCCACACATTTCACATTGTGGCAGTGTGAGATTTTTAATTGTCTTAAAATGCCAGAAAAGGCTAAATAATAATGAAATATCATAGTCATGTAAAATGAAGTAAAAACTGATGCAACAAGCAGAGTTAAGCACACAACACTTCCCTTGATTGGAATGATTTATTAACACATTAATCAAGGGCACAGAAATTTGTGCCCTTGACTGCCTATTTAATTATTTCAAACTTAAGAAATCATAGCAATGTCTTTCTGATTATTGATGATTTATTTATTATTTTATGTCATTCTACCATGTTCTTGTTGGGGTTTTTTGGGGTCTCACAAACAAAATTTCATTTTTGATTTAAATTTCACATAAGTATCAGTCAATTCATTCTTACTTGAATTGATTTTAAACTTTTTCTTTCCTATTGGTTAGATAGGATGCAGTTGTTGTTTTTTTTGTTCTTTTGTACTACTGTATATAGGACTGTAGCTACTTTTCTATAATTAACTAGTTTGCTGGCAGGATGCAGTTGTTTTTTTTTTTTTGTTCTTTTGTACTATTGTATATAGGACTGTAGCTACTTTTCTATAATGAACTAGTTTGCTGGCCATTGTTATTATTAATTTAATTAGTTTATTGTTTGTTTAAAAAACAAAAAATAAATATAAAGTTTCACATTTGAGAAGCTATAACAATGAAATGTTTAATATTTTACATGAAAAATGATTCAGACTTGTTTCACCTGTAGCCTACTTGTTTACGTAGGCCACTCACTGTTGGGTAGTTTATTAATAACAAAATATTATGTTTTATAAGCCCTTCGCGTGTTTAGTAGGGTATACAAGAGGTAAAATAACTAAATGTTTGATAAGACTACATGTAAGTAGCCTATAAAGGTGCATGAAAGGGAACTACTCAAGTGGCCTACAACTCTCTCAAATGTGTGGTACGTTAGTAAATGCAGCAAACATTTTCCTCGAAGTTATAAAAGTCGGCGGCCAGAGAAGAACCATCACAGAAACTGACATACTCGCGTAGCCATGTTGGATCTGCCAACAACGTCCTCTTATGGTTCCACCTCCCTGACCATTGAGCCGTAATGACGTCAGTGGCGCAGGGCGAAAGCCGTTCCTAAAGAGAAGATTCAGGGACAGGGCGGATTCACGGAACGGTTTCCGGGTTTCCTTCCTGGGCTGGGATATCGGCGAGAGGAAAAGAGCTCCCGTTGAATAACAATATATAACTGTTACTGACAGGTAAGACGCTGCTTGGTGATTTGTTGCGATTCATGTTATTACAAACTATTAATATGTATCCGAGCAGAGGAAAGAAGACACAGCGGAGAGTCAACTGAAGCCGAGCTGGCAACATGACACCAGCCGCGGTAACAACTGTTGCATGCTAAAGTTTGACATGTAACGTTAAAAAAGTTTAAGCGCTGTATTCCACGCGAATGTGATTGATTGAACACATTTTTAAAAGAGGAAATAAGTCTTCGATATTTAACTAAGTTGTTTACGGAGTATAATAATGTCATTGTCCCAGCTGATGTTTGGTCAGTTCACACGGTGTCTTGTCAGACTGGGTGTGGTGAACATCCAGTAGAGACACGGAGGCCGTCACACACGTTTCACACTCCCCTCGGACAGTGGCTGAAGCATAATCTATTTTCTGCTTATTTATTTGACACAACTGTCCAAGTTAACATTTCCCCCTCTTCAGGTTTTCAAAACAATAACCCAACACCCTTTTTTTTTACAGCACAGTTCTTTTGAAGTCAGTTCATGGTTGATAACTGCAAGGGAAACTGTTTACACTTAAGTGGGCCTGTATTATTTGTAAATCAGAACCATCTGCAACAGATGTGCCATTCACATTCCTAAACTCTGAAGTTGCTTTCTAACATCTGATTAATATTTGACCTTTGATTGTAAAGCATATTTGTACAAAAATTTCCTATCTAGACAACTCTACAATAACAGTGGGAAACAATAACATTCTCATTATGTATTTGTCTAGGATGTGGCCGAGAGCCAGTGTTGAAGAATTATCATCCATCTTCTCTTGTTTTTGGCTTAGTAAAAGCATTGCATATTTCACTTCCTCTCTTGCTGAGTGGTGAACGCAATGGCCACCATGGCGCAATGTGTAAGCTGTAATCTTAGGCTGGCATCTGTTTTACTTCAGAAACAATTCAGCTTTTTACCCTTATGGACAGATCAGTTTGATATGAGAAAGACATCTTTTAGTGCTGAAAGACATCCCAGGCCTCTGATTCAAAACCTTCCTGCTTTCTGACCTTTCGCCTTCCTGCAAGCTTACATTATTTTATAAACAGTGGTTGGCACAGGACTGCCGGGCAAGACATCCGGCTGATGCTATAAACTACAAGGGGATGTTTTGTACTGTGCTGTAAATGTAAAAATATAAAACTTGATTCATGTTGACAAACCCAAGTGGACTTGCATTATTGTGTCAGATGTTTGAATGATGGTGTTATACAGCAAGATATCTTTACTCAGTAGTCTGTGGAAAAACTAGATGAAAAGGCAGGTGGCTGCCTCGGTTCTGTACCAGAAACAAATTCCTTGTGTGTAACATACTTGGCCATATAAAGATGATTACGATTGAATAACTCGATCTCTACAATTACTAGTTTAATTGTGGCATATTTGACATTAGATTTACTTTCACTCACTCTGTGTTGTAGCCAGTCAAGTAAATATAAATACTTTTTGTCCGTCAATACATATCAGTGTAAGGAGGCTGTAATGACTTTATTTTAGGTCTGCAACTAAGCTTATAATCATTAGAGCTGCAATAATTCTGCAGTTAGATACTATAAGGGCTCAGGTGTGTTCACAGGTGATTGAGAGTTGAAAGCTGCCATGTAGGTCATCGTGGAGGTTAATTAGGCTACCTGTTGAACAGACATGATTATATATATTCTATGTTCAGAAAGGTGCAGGAAGAACCTCAAATTTCATTTCACATTTAATTATCAATGTAGAACTTTTTCCACCTAAACCTCATTGTTCTGTACAGCAGCTGTGTAAGTAGCATGGTGTTTTGATAACATTTTGTTTCTATGACTCCCCTATCCTGTCCCCTTCATCATAAACGGTCCATCCTGTGCTTCAAAGGCTGTGTGTGTTAGGAGCAAGCCTGCTGGTTTCCTCATGGTTGAAAGACTCTTTCATTGCTACCTATTGTGGCCTTTTTGTCCTCTAAACCACCACTTAGACACCAGTACCATATCATTATTACTGTTGCCCACCGCGGATACCTACTTAATTACATTCATGCCCACCATCCACGTGTCTTGTTGTGTGTCTTTACATGTGCCTAACATCACTTTATTAAGCTCAGAAGGTTTGGGGCTGCTGTTGCTGTGATGAGTAGCCAGTGATTTACCATTTTTGTTGTTGTGCCACTGAGCTTACTAAATCTCCCTGGTGTGAAATGATTGTTTCAGTGTTTCCAATGAGAGTAGAAAGTTGTTAATCACCGGTGAGTGGGTGTGCGGACTGTTCACACTGCCTGCCTGGAAGATGAATAGTTGTACTTGTACTGCTGCCCCTTTGTGGCTTCACTCCAGCCAGTAAATTAACTGTAAATGCATTACATGCCAGAAACCTTGGATTCACTAAGGTGGCATTTTTCCCTTTTGGCCCAAAGTACTTAATCTCCCCCATGTCTGGCCTGTTAATAGCTGTGTGTGTGAGTGTAAGCAGCTCAGCAGCCCAACTGATTAAATGACCATTATTAAGAGAGTATTATTGAAGTGTGCCTCCTAACTTTGTGTCCTGTAGTGCTGTTTTTGTGATAGTCCAACTGCAATATTGGAACAGTTTAATTAATCTGCTGGGCTAATGTTCATTCCCACAGTGCTTGGAGTCTGTGTGATACACATGGATACACTGTGTGGGCTGCTATATTAACTTATATGTTCAACTTTAATAAAACACATTTATTATTGTCTGTGTTGTGTTTTAAGGCTTAAACTAATGATTACGCTAGGCTAGCATAGTGTTTTGGGGGATATCAGTGCCAGTCAGTTGGTCAGTCCGTCATGCCACCTGACTAGATGTCTGTTTCTGTGACACTTGTGTCAAATTCTCATTATTAATATTAGTTACTATGTTTGCCCTTTTTAATTTTACATCCCTGACAAGGTTGCTTATTCTTTCCATTGCTTTAATTGAGTTTCCCTTTTGACTTCTGTGGCCCTTTAGCCCCTAACCTGGCACTCCTCCTCCATAAATGAGTGGTGTCTCTCCTTGCTGTCCTGCATTTGGTTGATCCTGAATGTGGTCAAGGGTGAGGCACGTGTTCTCCCGTTTTCCCCAGCTGAGCTGTCCTGTATAGAAAAGACTTCAGGAACCAGAGGTAGAAACAGCCATTGTTCTCCCTGTGGGCTCAGTGAAACCACCCTGTCAGAATGAGAGATCTCTGCCTACTTTCATGTAGACACAGAGGGGCCCCCCTGACTGCCATAATACATTTAACAGTGTGAAATTGTTCCTTAAGTGTCCAGCAGTGTGTGTGTGTGTGTGTGTGTGTGTGTGTGTGCGCCACATGCCGATGGAGATAGGTCAGTTCAGGTTTCCATGTCACCTTTTTCCTCTGGCTAACATTATGTAACGAGTGCATCACCGTTTGGCAGTGCACCACAGCCTCCCTCTTTCTAATGCTTATCACACTCCACCTGTCGCAGGCCAATGTGTCGGTGATAAAATGGTGCCTGTTCTTCCTGCTCCGTCATTAGCTAATTTGTCAAGCAGGCCTGTTGCTCTGTCGTCTGATCTGGGCCACATAGCGGGGCAGCACGGGGCACATGAAATTGTAACAGCTTAATGGGAGTCTGGGAACACACTTGTTGCTCGTAATCTTGGTTCCTTTCCTGTGATAGTGTTAAAGAATAGTGTAACCATTAGCCTAAATGAACATCTGAATGTGAACTCAATGTGCAGAGTTGTTGGAGTAAATATCATAAGGTGGGGTTGGGTTTTTGGTCCCTGTTTGAGAAAACTAAGCCACGTGAAGTTACTAATTAAGACTCGAGATGTAAGGATAACTGTGCATCTTAATTGCTATTTTATGGCTGTATGGATGTTTTGCTATTTAGGATTGGTGACACAACAGTGTATCCAAAGAAACAATACAGCTTTTTGGAAATATTTGTCTAATATGATTTTTGTGCCAATGTGATGAAACACTGTAATTTGTTAAGTACTTAATTTGCTGGATTAGCCAAAAACTCACATTGTTGTTTGGTTGTTTTATTCATAAACATTTTGTCCATTTATTTTCCAGGAAATCATATTTTGCTACATACCATTGGTGTAATGTAGAATGACATATATGATTGTTGGTTTTTATTCATTTTACAAATGTATCTGTAATGAATTCACAAAGTCCTCAACTATTTCTGACAAAGACTTAACAAAAGCAACAAATTCATATTGAATCTTTATCAGTAAGGTTTTTAAAAGAAATCTTGGTTTCCAGTTTTGGTAAGAATGTCTGCATTTGCCAAAGTAGTTTAATAGAGTTCATAGATTTTAAAGCTGAAATGTTGTTGTCAGTCACAACTGTGATAATACTTCAGAAAAACGGTAAAACTCAAAATAGGAACAAATGCTAATTTCACTTCATATGTATGAGGAAGTAAAATTGGTTTGGTTGCACAAAATAAGTTTTCCTGTCTAGCGTTATTATTAATGTGGTATGTAATTGTCTATGGACAAATGTTGCAAGTACAACTTGACTTTATAGGTGTTTATGGTTTTTTCCACCTGATTATATGGTTGTTCAGAGTCAGTGGGTGATTATTTTGGATAGATTAGGAGAAACAACATGGGCATTACATTACCGTGTGCAAAGTAGGAGTTTATGTGAGTTTAGTGGGGGTGGGTGGTGGTGGATGTAAAGATTATTAATTTGTTTCATTTGCTGCTATTTTTTTTTTCGTACTTTCGTTTCTACCAGCAGGCTTTTTGGACATCCAGGAAACAGCAGTGATGTCTCAATCTGGAGAGAAAGGGAAGGTGAGGACCAGGCAGAAATGTCAGCATGTCACAGTTCATTCATTTTTTCTACCGCTTAGTCCCTGAACGGGGTCACCGGGGGGGGGGGGGGGGGCATTTTAGGACACCAATCAAAAGCTGCATGTCTTTGGACTGTGGGAGGAAGCCGGAGTACCCTGGGAGAACTCACGCAAGCACGGGGAGAACATACAAACTCCACACAGGTCCCGGGTGGGGCCCAAACCCAGAACCTTCTCGCTGTGAGGCAACGGCGCTAACCACTGCACCACCGTGCTGCCCTCACATCACAGTTTTTCCTCTAAATTATGACACATTGACAGTTACAAAAGGGGTTTCTAATAAGAGGTAGTGATTAATATCACAATTCCTGTAAGCTTATGCACACATGCTTTCATCCAGAGAGGATATCCTAAGTAAAATGGAGGAAATCCTATACGTAGCACTAAAATTACATCATTGCTATCCCGCTTTAATTTGAGTTATTACATATACGTATTTATGACTTGTTCAGTACTTAAACTTACTTGTAGTTTCTGACTCTAATTTTGAACATTTTGTATGTGCTCTACAGTTCCCTGATGCAGCAGGTTATGTAGGGTTTGCCAACCTCCCAAACCAAGTGCACCGAAAATCTGTGAAAAAAGGGTTTGAATTTACCCTAATGGTTGTAGGTGAGAGATCATGCTTCTTTTCAGTGTAGAATATATATATATGTAGAGAATAGGGCTTTATTTCCATTCGTTTTGTTTTTCAGGGGAATCTGGTTTGGGCAAATCGACACTTATAAACAGCCTGTTCCTCACTGATCTCTACCCTGAACGCTATATCCCTGGTGCTGCAGGTATACTTCCTAGTACACACACATGCATAAAATTACACAAATATGCACAATGTAATAATAGAGAAATGTCTCCAGCAGAGAATTATTTGAAGAGGATTCTTGGGAATGCCTTAGTTTCAAAATATGCCTCTTATGACTGGATTAGGTTGAAGATTATTCAGGATGGAAAATGATCCCTGGTCAGTTTGTGCAGCAAAGAAAGTGTGTAACTCTTTAGATGACAAAACCAATGATTTCATTTTTTTAAGGGTTCACCACCTCCTTGATGCCTGTGCTTGTGGCAGCTCGGTGGCTTGTGTAAGCACGTAGCTCAGGCAGGAGTACTGGATATTAATACTACAGTATGAATGCACTTGGGTACTGAGTTGTCTCCTTTTATGTCACCCATCAGTTGTTCTTGTACTTCCACTCAACAGAGAAGATTGAGAGGACTGTGCAGATTGAGGCATCAACTGTGGAGATCGAGGAGAGAGGAGTAAAGCTTCGCCTCACCGTGGTTGACACACCTGGATACGGCGACGCCATCGACAGTCAGGACTGGTGTGTTTGTGTGCTGTGTAGGAGTGATGAGCAGCATGTGCTTTCATCCTTCCCTCCTGTCCTCAATAACAGTGCTTCTTAAGTTTCATCCCAAACTCCCTGTTTCCTACCTCTCCTCCCTCTGCATTCCATATGTCTAGATTTTCTTAATCTCTGAGAGTGTTCGCATGTTTGCTTGTGTGGCGTGCTCATGCCAGCAGTGATGTAGCCTCCTGTTGATTGACCTGCAGTAGCTGTATTTTTACAGTCCAGTAAGAGCTACAAAAAAGGAACTAATTATAAAATTAACAGCAACTTCCTCTTTGATTTCCTCTTGTAGCATTTGTCAGTGTTACAGTGTTTAGATTGTTAATGTTTAAAAAAGTAAATTGAGCCAAATTAGGTGAAGCATTTGTAATTAAGCACCGAACACTGCATTTACAGTAGAGTTCAACTGAAGAGAGATGAATTAAGGCAGGTAGAGCAGTGTTTGAGCAAATTTAAAGAACTGCAGTGATGATCTGCTGCTAAAAAAACAGACTGTTATTTTTAAAAGTTGATTTTCATACTGTCCTGCGTGCCTAGAAAGTCATTTTTAGCATTTGTCAATTAAACAACGTCACACCTGCTTATCAGTCATAACCAGCGCTTGTGAAAATAGCTTTCCCATTATAAAAAAGGGGAAAGATCACTGAGAAATGGAACCGGTTAGGTGATAAGCCTAGATAACAAAATGTCAACTTTTCTGCAGCTATATGAAGAGCAAGTGTAACTGTTCTTTAACCATCTGTATCTGTAAAGTCTGCCCAGTGATGTTTAATCTGTTCTTTTGTGTATAGTGGAACATAAACCCCATTAACTTAATTTAACCCATCCATCCTTACACCAAACAGGAGAGAAAATAATTTATCAACAATGATATACTGATGAATGACATATTTAAGGAAAACCTAAAGGCTTGACAGTAGGGGGAATGTTGTGGCTCTGTTATGCTATTGTGGGCATTTTGCTGGCATAGCTTGGGACAGCTTGTCCCCATAGAGGGAAGGGTCACTGCAAATCTATACAGAGTTGTTCTGGGTGGTCCCCTTTAGCCTATGATGACGTGCAATCAGATTTCTATTCTGACGGGTCTCTTCCAGGCTGACTGTGTCCCTCATCATATGGCACAAGGGATCATTGAATAGTTTGATAATATGAATTATGCGCTGTGGCCTTTGCAGCCATTAGATCTCAACCCAGTTGAAGAATTTTGACTGACTTATTAGACAGCTTCTCCACCACCATCATCAAAACACCAAATGAGGGGATATCTTTTGGAAGAATGGTGTTCATCTCTCCAGTAGAGTTCCAGAGAATCTATGCCAAGGGGGGCTGAAGCTGTTCTGCTGACATGTGGTTGCCTGACACCTTACTAAGACACTTTTTAGTTTTTTTTTCTTTCATTTGTCATCCATCTGTATCTCCTCTGACACATAAAACTACACTACTGATTCAGAGGTCCACAAGAATATTTTGCTTAGTTTCACTTTGAGTGAGGATCCTTACAGACTTGGTACTTGATTTACTTTTTTTCAAGCTGGCTATGTTAGTCTTTATAAACAAATAATGTTTACATGGTTACTTGGTGTGATTAATAAGGGTTATGTGTCTTTGCTAGCTTCAAGACCATCATCCAGTACATTGACAATCAGTTTGAACGATATCTCCACGATGAGAGTGGGCTGAACCGAAGACACATTGTGGACAATAGGGTGCACTGCTGTTTCTACTTCATATCTCCATTTGGACATGGGTAAACAAGCAAGCACTCACTTGTACAGACACCAGCTGTGAGCTGAGGTTGATGACATTTTTCCCCAGTCGAATTTTCTCACGTCTGTCATCCGTACATTTGAGATTACCTGATATGAGGAGACAGAAAATATACGTCATAGTTTTTAAAACATGTATTTGAATAAGTCATTTATTATTTGGTCTGATTTTGGTATATTTTAGTTTTAAGACATTTTAATTTATAAACACCACCAAGCAGCCATTTGATGCAAGTACTTCCTCATTTTGGATGTTTCAAAATAAGGCACCTCTCGCTTGCTAGTAAAGCTGTGAGCTAGTGTTACATCATAAACATTTGGTAGATTGGTTTCTGTCTTTGGTTAGCATACACATGCAGTGACCAGGTGCTCTCTTATAGTGAAGAGTGAGATAAATATGAGTATGAACTGTAGTTCTTATCTCTTATAAATTTTACCTTTTAAATTTTGTTTTTTCTCACAGTGCCAATGGACTTCTATAACGTTCCCCAATTTCTCAATGTTGAGTCAAATCTCTCCTCCTTTTATTTTCTTTCCCAGTCTAAAGCCTCTGGATGTGGAATTTATGAAGGCCATCCACAGCAAAGTCAACATAGTCCCAGTCATTGCCAAGGCTGACACACTGACACTGAGGGAGAGGGATCGCCTAAAGAGGAGGGTGGGTTTATAGAACACATACATACACATGCTTGTGTCCACTCTTTTCTGTATATGCTATATGTAATCATCTTTCCTCTTGATTAGATTTTTGGCTCAAGGAAACAGCTGGACCATTTTAGCACCCGTTGTCAGGATGTTGATGACCTTTGGTGCTTTTTTGAGTTTGTTTTTATCCCATCTGCAGGTGTATGGTTTAGCCATTAGAAAGTGGATCACTGAGCAACGCCCTAATATTAGCAAAATCACTTGTCCGGCCTTTTTGGCAGCAGTGCATTTGAGTGAGAAACACTGTGTGTACTTCCCCATGTAATAGCTATGTGTGTCTTACATTTTTGCGGTTTTAATAAGACAGCTAGATTGTTCAAAAGTATAGGGAGGGACAACATATGAGAGGAAATGGCAGGAGGGACACCCATAGGAAAAGAGTGTTGTATATGATACATGAATCACATCTCATCCAGATACTTACTGTTGGAGGCTACCCAAGTGTCTGCCTGCCTGCACGCTCCTCAGTTTCCTGCTGCCTAGAGTGGGAAGGACAGAGTAGTTTGATATAACGGACACACACACCTCACAGTAACGCATTCAGCGGATAACCTTCTCTCCTCACTCTTTTTTTTTGTTGTTTGTTTCTGCTCTACTACTAATACAGTGTTCCTTTAGGAACTCTAGCACAGTGTGTAGCCAACAGCAGTGTAGTGGGACATGATAAAAGTGGGGCAGCAGAAATATCAGTATCAGTCAGATCTTATGCCTTTGCTGCTGTACTGTGCACCGCACTATGTGTTCAGCAGTTTGTTCACATGCTTTGCTAAATGTGCCCTTAGAGGCATTTCCCACTGTACACTAAGGAGCAATTAGGTCCAACAAAATGGGCAAGCGCACGCACACAGGCCAACACACAAATCTACTCTTAAAGGAAAACTTGTTTATTTCTAAACTACATTTATACATGGGTCGTTTTTGTACTGGATGAAGTTTAAAAAGACAAGTTTACGATTTGTTTCACTGTATCTAATGAGAGTAAGTTGCTGGAAAAGTCATTATTGTCAGGAATGCAGAGGATTATTTGAGCTGTTGGCCCCCTGTATTTAGGAATGGCATTGTGTGTCCCTAAGGAGGACATATTCTTCCTGATTTTGCTTGTTTATTCACATTTTGAGTATACACGTTTTATCTTAGTTGTAAATTAGTTTGCTCCCGTGGTACAGCAACTCTGTACATTTCTTTCTGTGTGTTTCATATTTATTCTGAAGCCCTTTTTAGCTGGAACAGAACTGGCTGCATTTATATGCATTTTATTTATGAATATTTTTGACAGTAACCTATTTAGAGAAATGGAATGTAGACTGAAAGGTTCGTATTCCTCTGATAGCAATGCAGGAGGACAAACGGGAAGATTGTGATTTGTAGATGAGTGTCCCTCGCCTAGAGTGAAAAATTGAACCAAAAGCTAAGTTGTTTTTCACAGCTGAGCAGTGGGTTATGAGTTCACACAAGGTCAAGTGAAATTTGTACAGCTGTAGAGACAGTCCGCTGCCTACAGCATCCAAGTTGTGTAACAATTTTAAAAAAAATGGTAGTGGCATATCACTAGGCAGGTTCCTATGACATATTATGGTAGAGCTTATATAAAAAACACTGAGTGATATCTGATTACTGACTATTTCAGGTGCATTCACAATAATCAGACAGTTGCAGCTAGTGTAAATGTGCTGTTTTATTTCCTGCCTTTATTTATAAAACTGATCTGTTTTCTTGTACGTGATCATTGTAAATGTGAGTTGTCATAGTAATGTACCCAAGTGTCTCTAAGGAGAACAAATATCTGGCCTGAGTATTTGTTGGTTCGATCAGATTAGTTTAAGTGACTCGGGTATACAGTACGCGCCTGATTCCTGCCATTCAGTCCCCTACAGTGTAGCAGGGCACCAGACCTTCCTTTGAGGTCATAGTACCAGCAGCCAAGAATCTGCCACAAAGCCAAAGCTGGCGAATGATTGATAACCCCCAGGGTCACTCCTACTGTGTTTATTAGTTTTTTCCAAGGTACTTTCTCACTGTCTGGAGCCATTTGTTTCAGTATTCGTGACCCCCCTCCTCTCAAGGCTCCTTTCTCTTATTATTAGGGGGGAAACTGCTTGTACAGAACAATATGTTTCCTCCAAGGCGTTAAGACTGTTCCACTGACAAGACACAACCTGCTGCCCTGTGCAGCTCGGCTCATGGACAAAGTGAATAAACTTATATTGTTCAGCTTTCACTCTTGCAGTACTGCTTGGCCCTTTGCTGGCAGTGCCTCTCTCAGCTGCCTCTCACTTTCTTCCTCTGTTTCTTTGTATCCTTTTTTCTGAACTTGCTCTAATGCCAATTTCCTCAGCAGGGTTGCTGTAGTCTCTGTTGCTCTGAGGAGGGTATACTGAGGGACTGATCCTCTCAGTCTGGGACCTTGTAGTCATATCCTGTGTGGGGCTTTAGTCTCCAAACTGCTTTATTGGTTCTTTTTTGTTTGAACATAGAGGACGGTAAACGGCTGGTTTAGACCAGAATTGTGATGGAAGTAAAAAAAATAAGTGGACGCCTACTTCTACTTACAACAGATTGCTTTTCGTGTGTGATTTGCAAATAACTCTGATGCTGGAACAACTGATAATGTGGTCAACAGAGAATTAATCTCATTTAAGTCCATTTTGTAGCAAAAATGCTCATGATTCTTGTTTTTCTTGTTCCACACTCATCTTGTTGCTTCCCTCATCTCCTACCTTCTCTCAGCCATCATCTTGTCTTTCCCTGTCTGCCTCTGCTTACGGTGTTCAATGACATGGGTTTTCAACCTGTGCTCCATTGGTGGTCTGTGAAGATATTGGAGGTTTTCCCTGACTATACGTTCAATTATCTAGTTTCTCTGTAAGAATTTTTTATTTTTATTTTAGTTTTTAAAACCCATTTTCATGTATTACTCATTGCTTGTGAATGATCAAATCCATGAAAATATATAAAATTTGAAAAAGCCTAGCTGACTTGCAGGGTTAAAATAGTGCCCATCTGGTCTATCAACCCCATAACAACTATACATCCAATACTATATTTTGTCTTTTTTTTAGGTATTTTGATTTGTTCTCAGGGATTAATTGTGGGAGGGTCATTCTTGTTCTTGATTGTCTCTCAAATACTATATTTTGTTTGGTTTTTAGGTACTTCTCAAGATATGTGTGTGGTGTTTGTTCTTATGGTGTTCTGTTGCTGCTCTGTATTGCTGCTGGAACACAGGAATTTCCCCAATGTGGGATCAATAAAGTCATACCTACCGACCTAACAGTCCTGAGGTTACTTCCTAGTGAAAATGATGGCCCCTGGGTCACAAGTTAGTTGAAAACCTGTTCTATGAAGAACCCTCCCTTCCTCACCTTTGTCCCCTCAGGTGCCATTTTTCACCCTTGGCCGAGGCACTGTTACAGTTTTCCTTTCATTGTTGTCTTCCCTAGTGGCTCCACTATACTCCAAGTGTGTGAAAAAGTTTTACAGCCCTGCTGGGACATATTACCTTCGCCGGACTGCTCCCACTGGCCAGTATTGTTGCCAGGTTTTCTTAAATGGCAATAACAGAACGTGAAGCAGTTTTAGCACTGAGAGTAAAGTTCAGCATTCAGATCTAGTAAGCTAGAAAAGGAAATTATGATGCAGGTATAGACAACTCATTGATTATGCGAGTTTGGTGTCTCAGATGAAAAACTCAATTTTAAATAATGGTGCCCAATGAGTAAAGATGGACTGATTACTTCATTCTTACCCCACTGCTACTGTGTATGTGTGTGTGGGTGGGTGTGTAAGTGTATGAGTCCCCTATGAGCTTGTGCCTGCTTCTTCTCCTGCCAGTGTTTCAAGCACGCGGATATATTTATTTTTCTGCCCTCCAGCAGTCATGGTGCCAGGGCATGCTCTGCAGATTTTAAAACAATAAATATGCTTTTTCCCTTATGGAGCAAACAATTCTGTTACATACAGTCATCTATTCTCAAGTAAAGAAAGTACAAGCCAGCTACAGTGTGAAAACAGCAAGTTTTCTTGTTCAAAGGCTGTAGGGTATGGTTCGTATTACCATTGCTAACTCTGAAAGACGAGGCAGTCCAAGTAACTTCAAAACAGTGCTGATATATTCAAAGGATCACAGGTAAAATTAACATAACACACTCAAGTATCTTGCACCTCCAAACTGCACGCAAGCAGATGTAAGATGAAAGACCCTGAACCCACCAGGCCTATACATTATATCCCCTCGGTTGGGCTAGCACCATACTACACAGAAACGTCAACAGAGACGTCTCTGTTGCCAGCCTTGCAGCTGGCCATAGCAGTAGTCAAAACATGAAGCAAATCAATGTGTGTGTGTGTGTGTGTGTGTGTGTGTCTGTGTCTGTGTGTCTGTTGATTAAGTGGTGTGTAGCTAAAAACATTCTCACGACCTCTAGTAACATGTCGTGGCTTAAACATAAGAACATATTATGGCTAAGGCTACAGTTATACACGTCGTAATAATAATATTAAACACCCTGTCTGCTGACAGTCATCAACTTTTCTCTCTAGTTATCCTTGACCAGATGTACCTTGTAGAAACTCATAAGCATGACTAAGCATTTAACAGTCTAACTAGACATCCTATCTCTACTAAACATTTCTAATACATAAAGTATCTACCCAATATCTATCTGACTACAAATACCTAACAAGGCCAACCTGAAATGATGGTTTCCGGACTTTGCTGTGTTGCTAATGGGTCACTTTTTACTGTTGAGTTTACCATTAAAATCCTCTTTGATTACCAGACCAAGTTGTTAAAACCTCAAACTCACATGGCCAGCTTCTAAATCTCACTTAAATACGAGATTACATGAATAGACTGATTGTTCCTCTCCATGCTCTTTGATCAGAGGAAGAGGTGGGTGGTCTTAACTGTATCACTACTTAGCCCAAACAATAGGAGTGTGTGAGTGCATTGATCACTGTTACTCATATGATGCCTTCACGGTTCCATGGTTATGGGACTGACTTTTCATCATGTAGCAGTAGATCGCCTAGAAGTCAGAGTGGCTCAAGATGTGGGCATATCTCTCTTGCAGGCCACCTCTATCTCTTATAGTCCACTGGCCTTCTGGAGCTACAAAGGTTCATACACACAATGCTTAAACTCTTTTCCTACTCCTGAGGCCAGATTAAACCTGTTCACAAAGTGAGGCAGTGGTTAGCTATGTGTACGTGAAAGTATGTGTGAGTTTGTGCATGAGGCTGGTATGAGGTCTAAATCCCTCGGACGAAACCCCCCCCCAGATCAGGGAATTGTTGGGGCTCCTTCAGTCCCCTAGACTCCCTGCAGGCAGGAGAGAGCCAGTTAGATGAAAGGCGTTTCCGGGTAAGAGGAAAACATTTACTGTATTCTCATGTGTCTTAAGGTTAGCACATAAGTTTAGGAGCTTAAGGAATAGTAGTAAAAACAGTACAGTAGCTAAGAATCAGCTTTTTCTTTTCATGCTGTCAGACATCTGTTGTTTGTCTTGTAGTCAAGGTGTGTGATATGTGTTGTCCAAAATATTCATTACAATAATACACAGACTGTAGGAATCCAGTTTATACCGGTTCTCATCACAGTCTTTTTTTTTTTTTTTTTTTTTTTGCCAAAATGTAGTTTGTTGATTTGTTTTATGGGGCAAGGGACCATATTTTTACTTTTGCAGAACTCCTGTTTTATACAGTTTTTTTTAGCTGGAATTCATTAGACCCTCTGGGGTTTCATTCGTCTCAGGACAGATTGAAGCTTGATGCTTCAGCTGCATTAGGACAGCTCTTCTAATGGGAATTAGCTGTTGATGGGACTGAGATGGAAAAAAAAAAGAAAGAAAGAAAAAGCCATCAGTTTCCCTTGGAATATTTGTGTAGCCAGTTGAGGAAGCAACTCAGCCATCATATCATGTCTTGTGCTATTTTATTAGTAGTAACACAATACGGTAACTGGAGATGTGTGTGTGTGTGTGTGTGTGTGTGTGTGTGTGTGTGTGTGTGTGTGTGAGTGTCTGCAGTCTACAATTATGATTGCACAATAGCAATTGTAAAGCAAAAGTAAGTAGACGTAACCACATACAGCATAGATGTGCGACTGAAACAGCGTTGGATTCTGAAGATGATAAAATAAAATGTGCTTCGCTAGAAGCTAGTTTGGGCAGTTTTGTGTATTTCACACAAAACATTGCAGAAACTGGCAGGCAGATGTCAAGCTATGTAAACATTATGTGAACATGCTGAGATGCAGATTGTTTAGTGTTGTGGATCCCCCCCCCCCCCCCCCTTTTTTTTTCTTTTTTTTTTCTTCTGTGATATATGTTTCTACTTCCAAGTATTTTTTCACTGCTAGAGTTTTAGTTTAATGGATACAAACATCATGCCAGGCCAGAGCAGACTTAGTTCTGTCCTCAACAGTCACACTAGAACACTGTGTAATTGTGAGCGTGTATTTGTGCATGTGGTTACCATTTCCAGTGTCAGGACAGCAGTGTCATTTTGTCTTTCCTCTTTACACTGGCAGATCTTTGTTTCTTGAAATGTTGTTTGTTCCAAATTCATTTGTCATTGCTTAGTGGGTGTTTGACTCATCCACATTTTTGCGGGTTTGTATGAGAATGAGCGAATCATGAAAATACTATTCCATGGCAGGTTGACATGATGAAACGGTTGATCCTGTAATGATGAGTTTGCACCCTGTTTTATTATAATTGGTGGTTGTGGTTCCACCTGCTGTGCCATTGCTGAAAAACCGCATAGCCATGAATTCACCCTCTGTAATTACATCTATGTATAGACCTGCAGGTACGCTATATTTGGGCTGCACATAATTGCTACAGTATATGTGTGATATTCTTAGACCTTGAGTGAGTCTGACCTTACACTAGAAATACATGATTCATCTGCAATTTGACTTTTTTTTTTTGGTACGTCCCCATCTACTCTCACACTTACCATAACTACCTGACATAACGGAATATTTCCACAAACAATGCCTCATATTAAGCAATGTGAGCCAGAAGCATAATGTCGTGAATCTTTGTCTTCCTTTTCAAATTAATACTGAGGCAATACTGTATGGCATTGTTTGTCCACTGCCTTGGCAGGACTGAGCGCATCTGCATGGCCAACCATAACAGCACAAGGAGGGTTGGTGGGGGTTGTATTAGAACCGGACAGGATGGTCATAAAATCAAAATGGCTCCCGCTGCCAGCATCTCTGTGCCAATGAAAATACACAACTTCGAGGAGGAGGAGAGGGAGGAGAGGCTGTTGTTAACATTAGGGATTAAGGCTTACATTGTGTACAGTAAATCAGCAGGAGACAACAGGGATTTAGAGCAGGCAGTGATTTTGACATCAGATGATCCCTGAGAGGTCTTGATTATAGGTGTCAGACCTTACTAAGCACATGTTACGGAACAGAATAATTCAGGTAAACAGCCATTTTGCAGCTTTTGGTCTGGAAATAGATAATGGCTGACAACACATTCATGTTTATGCAATGGCCAGATGATGTTTGTGGGTATTTAATAGTAGTTTTGCATTCATAAAATATATCATTCTGTCTTCACTGGTTGTTCATTTAACTGATTTCTTATTTGCCTTTTAGTTTTGATTTTTTCCCCCCTATTTTATTGCATTTGAATTTGTCTTGCTCACTGCATTTATTTGTTTCATTTTTTTCCCACCATTATATCACTCGTTATTTTCCCACTGAGTGTACAGTTTCTCGAAACACTCCATGCTCTGCCCCACTAGAGTGATGTTTGTCCAGCCTCCATGTTTTTTTTTGGTGGGGGGATCTGTAAATCATGTTTGAATGAATGAAGGAAACAGAAGCTCTGGTCCTATGTCACGCTCTTCTCTGCGTCCTGCAAAGCCTGTTTGTTTATAGATCTGCCCCACAACAATAGCCAGCTCTCCCTGCACACACACTATCTCGCAGAGTTCACTGAGAAAATAAATGACAGCCCTAACAAAGGCTCAAACAGGAGCTGCGCTCTGTAGGAAAACCTGCGTTCACTTCCCAGGCCCGTGGCCAACTCACCACTGTCCCGTTGTACAGTACAGTACATGAAAGTTCCCCAAAAGTCAGGAAAACAACATATGACATTTTTGGCTCCATTTCATAAGACTACATTGTGGGTTTAAAAAGTCTGCTCTAGAAAACAAAAGAAAAATGCAGCTTTGATGTTTAGAATAATAAATAGTGACGTCTGTCCCCGAGGTAGCGCTGAAGAAAGCTCCTTTGTTTTAACTTGTTTCTTCACCAGGCAGCCTGTGAATAAAGGAGGGTGAAACGTTTTCAAAATTTGAACACATATAGTTACTGTGCACCTGTCTGGCCTTTCTGTCTGTCACACCCATTTTCCTTCATGGGGGGTTTTAATTAAATGAGCTGTTGCAACAGATAGTCACCCACATCCTCCCATTAGTGCACGTGGCTCTCTTGCTTTCTGTTTATGGGTTAAAGCAGCAGCTGTTATTTTTCCTGTGTGATTCACCGTTTACAGTAAAGGTACTCGATTAATGCATATGCTGTGTGTGTGTGTGTACATATATCACTGATGTTAGGTTTAGGTTATATTTTAAAAGTTTTAAGGCAAGATAAACTAAGTCCAGCATGAGAACAGCAAACGTTACAAGAACAGGTGCGTGTATAGATAAGTATTTTTAAAAACTAGAGAACTATATGCATTATAAGCATCTACGACACACAAAATGAAGCATGGGAAAAATAAATACTTTTTTTTACAAATGGAAATATTTTAATTTAAATGTATTTTGAAGGAAATGATCTTTGGTGGCAGTGACAGGGAGAATGTTTTACTCTTTTTAAATGAAGTGGTTTGTGAGATGTTTGGTTTCCAGACTTCTAGAATACAGATTGATAATAGAAAGTCAAGCTGTAATGGCAAGGTTCAGGGCTTTTTCCTGAGCTAGGGGACATGTTAGGAGGTCACGACACTGCCTCCACAATCACTGGGTTTCTCTTTTTTCCTCCTTTTAGATCCTGGATGAGATCGCAGAGCAAGGGATCAGAATTTATCAGCTACCTGATGCTGACTCTGATGAAGACGAGGAGTTCAAGGAGCAGACCAGAGTCCTGAAGGTGAGAAAGGGAAGAACACCTGATGCCGGCGGTTACGAAGCTACGTCAGAAATGTTTCCTCTCCTGGTTTTGTGATAGATACCGTCCATTCTCTTTCTGCTCATCCTCACAGTGCTTCTCTGATACCTTTATTTTCCTCATCTCTTTCCATAGCCTTTCTTCTGACTTTGTTTCTCACTGGGGGATCCACTGACCTTTACCTTCCTATCGCAGGCCAGCATTCCCTTTGCTGTGATTGGCTCCAACCAGCTGATTGAGGTGAAGGGAAAGAAAATCCGTGGTCGTCTTTACCCCTGGGGAGTTGTTGAAGTAGAGAACCCTGAGCATAATGACTTTCTCAAACTACGCACCATGCTTGTGTGAGTTTCCCTGGTAGTAAAACAGATAAAGTAATGGGATATTCAGAAGCAATGTTTTTAAAAACTTGACAGAAATTTGTCTTAATTAAGCTGGTTGCAAAGAGCTACTAGAAGTGTGGAGCTCTAAAAAGCTCTACTGCCTTCTAGTGGGTGAAGATAAGATTGCTTGTCTATTGCTTGCAGGACACACATGCAAGACCTCCAGGAGGTAACTCAGGATCTCCATTATGAGAACTTCCGCTCAGAGAGGCTGAAGAGAGTGGGCAGGTGAGGCACTCATTTATATCACTTAAACAGCAGATGAGCTCCTGTTTCAAGCAAGGTTAACAATATTTAATGTGCTGTTTCCTTGCAGGGCTGTGGATGAGGATGTGGTAGATAAAGACCAGATTCTGCTACAGAAAGAAGCTGAGGTAAGAACACACAGCAAACTCTTGTCCTTTCTTATCTTACTTTGTGCTGAAATGTGGCTCGATTGGCTCTGCTGTAAGAAATAGGACAAAATGTACTGTCCTTCTGTTTTTATGTACACAAGCCATTCAGCTTTTGATAATACTTAGCAGTAAATTTTATGCTTATGCTTAATTTGTGGTGAAAAAGAAGCTTCAGCAGTTTGAGCTGCGGTGTTTTTAGTACAAAATGGGCATTGCCTTTGTACACGGAGCACAGTAAATCTTGTGCTTAAAGCTACAACTATTTACAGTAATGACTCACATTTCCCCATTCATGCAAGTAATTTGCACAGTTTTTTTTATACTGCATTTTTACCTATCTTTTTACCCAGTGGATTCAGTTCCTGTGAGTATGCTATTCAACTCACAGATATTTAAAACTTTCTCATATAGCTAATGTATCATAATGAAACACACGTTCACACTGCTTTTCATTAAAATCATAATTACTGTGTTTTACAAATATGGGTCTGTTTTTTTGTTGGGCGTAACACCTGAACTTTTCATTTTGGAAACTGAAGCAGTTTGGCAAAATATTTCAAAGATCATATGTTGACTGCATGCTTTGGAAAATGACTGGCACTAACACAGGTGAGAACAGAAATACTTATTTCTTCTGAACATGCAAAACCACTTGTGTGGTTTGTGTTAATTGTTGATTCCATCCCAGACCTTTTGTTTCCATTCACCACCCTCCATTTGAGTTTCTCTGTTAAATCCAAAATGTTATAAAAAAGATTTGAAGAAAAGCCTTTGTTTATCCTTGCTGAACTTTGGTGGAGGAATACATCCTGGAGATACCACGATAAAGACTGGGCTTGACTGGGCTAACACACATATTACAGGAAAGCTGGAATAGGGAGGGTTCAGCTTTCAGTCTTCATATGGACATGTGGTTATTCAGAATCAGAATCACAATCAGCTTTACTGGCCAGGTGTGTTGGACACATGAGAAATTTGCCTCTGGTACAGTGGCATGTGTATGTACAGTGTTCTTTTGTAAAGTAACAAGTCGACAAGTAAACAAGATAAGCCTGAGAGAACAACAAAAGAAAAAGAATGTACATTAGGAAAAAATAAAATTCTTATAAATATTCAAATATATACACACAGTTGAGATGCAGTTTTTCAGATAGATACATACAAAGTATTGCACCGAGGGTTATCTTTCTGTTTTACAGTCATGTATAACAGTCATGTTATTCTATTAAGACAGAAAACTGTCAACTTCTCATTATGACTATATGGAATTTTGGAAAAAGAAAAAAAAGTCATATTTTCACTCCACTGTTTCATACACTAACTTTTTGGCTAAGGGCCTGCATCAGTCCTGTCATCAGGCAGTAACCGGTTTCCTGATTGCCCTTGATTGTCCTGTTTGTGTTACCGCTGCAGTGCACTGTAGCGAGTGGGCCGGTGCAATCAGAGCTGTTTGTAGACAGCGTGCCCAGGAAGGATGTGCCATCACTTCTTCTCTGGATGTCTTGGCCCAGTTTTATGATGGGATTGACTTCAGTAATGAGAGGAGCCGTAAACACAAAGCTGGAGAAACAGCTAACTATTGTTACTTATATTTATAATAAATATAATGGAATAACAGACTCTTTTCTTCATAGATCCCTAGATAGCAGCTGATGGGTAACTGTTTATTTGTAAGGTTTCTGGAAAGAATGATGTAATTTTGTAATAAAAACAAGGAAAATGTAGAAATTTTCAGTTGTTATGCTTCCAGTTAATTGATTCAAATAAATTCACGTCATTGCACAGCAGGTCAGCTGAATATGCAGAAATGTCAACTGCTTAATGCCCTGACTTTTTCTTAACAACTCAACTTAAAGTGGTGCTGTAGTTACTCTCACAGTAAAGTTTGTATTTTCCCTGTAACTAGTGCCAAATTACACTTGTGTCCATGCTGCTTTTCCCCCAGACATTATTAATAAATTATGGAGGCCTTAAAATAAGACATTGCATATGAGTTCATCCTTAAGGTAAATAATCATATGGTGACTAAACATATGGAATCTGTGACAAAGTTCGAAGTAATACTGCATTTAAATTGCCAGACAACTGTAGAATCCTTTAGCTGTCCTGAAATAACTAAATTTGTGCTTCCAAACACATAAGAAGACAGGAAGGAATGTAAAAAATGTTTTATTGTGGGTAAACCTCTTAAAATGAAAGTCTTGTCACAGCCACAAGGTGGTGATAGACAACAACGAAAGCTATAGGATGATTGTTATTTAGGAGGGTGACCTGTGTTTTAAAATGATGAACTTTATATCCTCGTTATTTTGACCAGTTACTTATTCATAGTTATACAGCTTAGCTCTTTTCAATATTCTGAAGCAGTGTTGGAGATTGTGAGGGCAAGTAAATCCTAATCATTTCCACATTTTCATGTGGGAAAAAAATCACCATATTTAGGGAGAAAATGTAGAGAAATATTAGGTTATGAAATGCCAAAGTACAGCAAGATACTATATCTTAGATTAACAGCAGTAGAAGTTACATAAGAAGTAACTTGTATCTTTAAAATTGTATTGGTTTCCTGTAAAAAAAAAAATTAAAAATTAAAAAAAAAGCAACTGGCATAGAAAGGAACCTCCCAGTTTTAGAGTTATGGATAAGTCAGTTTGAACCATATAATCTTATCTAGATATTTGCTACCGCAATTTCACTGTTTTGATGTTCTTCAGCGATCTTTACCTACCTGCAGAGGAAACCAGGAGTTCTCATTTCTTGTCAGCTACTAATACTAGCAAGCATTATGTGAAGAAATAATGCACTTGTGTTTGGTCAGTAAAAATATCAGTTATTTAGAAACAACTGAAACTTCCTGATATGACGGTGTGATTGGTCCTTTTCTGTAATCTTGTTTTTATTTGTCTTCTTTCTCTTTAGCTGAGACGCATGCAGGAGATGATCGCTCAGATGCAGGCGCAGATGAAGATGAAGTCAGATGAGTAAAAGGGCCAGAACAGAAAGGAAGCACGGTGATCCCAACCACCTAGCACACACACACACACACACACACACACACACACACACACACACATCTGGTCCTCATCTGTGTCCATCCCTGCCTGCCACCACCTGCAGACACACAGCAAGTCCAGGTGGATCACGTCATCTTTTTCTGCACACCACTGCTACGTCTTCCCTCCATACATCCATCCATCAGCTGGTCAGGACCTCACCACCTATGGTTTTTATTTTTCAAAACTCCATTTAGTGCTGAGTAGAAAACAAGATAGAACCACCAAAATGTAGACATCAGTTATTTAGTCTCTAATTGTCATTATGTTCCACAGGGCTGGCAACTTACTAAGGGGCTTTTAGAGTCACACTAAAATGTTTACAAAAATATATGTACGAGTCAAAATGGCACCATTGTCCATTTACTTTGCTATCAGGTTATGACACTTCTGAACATATTTTAACTTAAAAGTGAAAAGCAGTTTGCTTCTCATGTTTTCTGGTGGCTGATGAGACAGTGAGTAACCATCACTTTTACTGTTCTGGGTGGTTTCAGCCCTTCACGGCCCGTTTGCTTCAGACAGATAATGCAATAACTATAAATATGTGAAAGGTAAGTGATGCTGTGAGTGAGGTAAAACCTTATCCGTCATTACAAATTTAGCTCTAGGCTTTTTTGTCTTTGCTTTTATGCTTTAAATTTACTATATGCAAGTATTCAAACTAATCCCACTGAATTTTAAAGAGAAACAAACCATAGGATCATGTTATGGTATAAGCAGTGCCATATTGTCTTCCAAAGCTGTATGCTGCTGATGTCTACAAGTGAAAAGGAAGCAAACTCCTCAGTCATGTTGTCATTTCATGTGTAAACTGTTTGTACACTACATGGGCAGCCTTACATCATCATACTGTATTTGGGCTTCCCCGTTTAAAGATCAAAACAATAATATTTAACTGCACCATGTGTAACCTCCTCCAGTCGTCTGTGAGCAGCAGATTAAACGTCCTAACTTTTCTTCAGCGGTGCCAACTGTGCACTCATTGTTGTCGTTGCTATTATTTTTGTCATATGCAAATTTGTTTGTTGAACTTATTAAAACGAACAAGTATTTCTTAACCATATGTCAGTAAAGTCTTTTTAGGCATCAGTTTTGTTTTGTATTTCTTTTTTGAAATAAAATTAGAGGGAAAAGCGTTGATTCTGGAGTTACTTCTGACTGACTGACAGATTCATAGGATCTAGCTATAATGTGAACCACAGTATTTGGAAACTAGCAAAATGATTTGTTTTTCACAAGAACAGCTGTTTATTAAAATGTAGACAACAGACCTGTGTGACACATGCTCATTGTGACTTGTCATTTAATTTGATCACTTTTATTGGCCAAGTATGTTATACACACACACACACACACACACACACACACACACACACACACACACACACACACACATTGCATGCATTTATTTATTTTTTAATTGTTTACATTTATTTCTGTGAGAAACATTTTTGCTGCTGGCTTCATGGTCTTTCCTGTCAGCAGAAGTCCAGTGAGGAACTATTCAGTATATTTTATTTATGCTCAGTCTTGTTGAGGAGTTGTGGGCCTAAGTCGCCAAACTGTCACTGGCAGCAGCTGTAATAAAAAGCCTTTAATATTGCATGTTATAGCAAAAATTAGGCGTTTTTTTTATCTTAGTCCCATAATCAGTGTAACTTTTTTATTGTCCATCTGTTTATTTGCATTAATGTCCACCTGTGTCCGGTTTATATTAATATGATCATGTTTAGGATAAATATGGCAGGTTTTTT
>NW_018127900.1:2967110-2974531 GCF_001952655.1 Monopterus albus
GGAGGAGGAGGAGGAGGAGGAAGGAGGAAGGAGGAAGGCCTATCAGCTGTCAGCTCAGCCCGCCCTCCTGCTGTCTGTCCGGGGGCTCGGAGGCGAAGCAAGTGGCCTCTTTCTGTGAGCTGTCGCTTCGCTAATACCGAGGGAGGAGAGCAGTGAACATGACGAGCAACATCAGGTACAAAAGCCGGCTGCCGGTTAAAACAGGTGAGCGTGTTTGTGGATTCTATTTACAGACATCTGTTTACTGAGTATCAGTGCGATGACCGCCTCACGTTTCTGTTTCCCCGGGCGTCGCTCTGCATCCCTGCACCTGCGCCGCCTCCTCATCCATCCTGTAATGGCCAACAGAGGACAGCATAGAGGTAAGAGACGTCATTTAAAGTATTTATTTAGTGATTTTAATTGCATATTTTATATAGGGCATTGTCAGAGCATAGCCTCGCACAGCACGGCCTCGGTAGAAGCAGCATCAGCAATATGTCTGTTTCAGATCTCACGTTTGCGTTTTTTTTTTTCGACGTGCGCTTTTCAGTTTTGTAAATGCAAAATGCTCTAAGTGCAGCCGTGTCATCACAGGCTGAGCGCTGATCATCATCCTGACAGGCGGAGGGCGTGAGATTTCAATTTTTTTAATCCATATGTGAAGCAAGCCGGCGTCACAAGAGGCGAGCAGCCATCACGGTACCCAGAAGCCAGCATCCTTCCTCTCCATCCTCTCCTCCGTGACTCTCTCTCTGCTGCCTGCAAAATTACTATCACTACTATTGGCCACGGACTCGACCCGACTGATCTAACTTTGAATATTACATCAGCACGGCTCATGATCACAGCCGCTGCTGCAACAGGACACCTTTAGTGAAACCTTCCTGACTATTATTCAGCCGAAACGCACAGCTGCCACATGAGTCTGCAGGGGAGGACGCATGTCTGCTGACCCCTGGCCTTCCTCCTCCCCCTCTTCCTCTTGACATAGTGTCTAGGGGGTATTTGCATGTGCTGAGTGTGCTCGAATGATTCAGTAAACCTGATCGTTAATACTGTCCAGGTTGTCCCTGAGAGAGAAGAATGAAAAGAGGAGAGTAATTTCTGAAGCAGGAAGAAACTTAAACCTGGAAATGTATTAATAGGCTCTAATACAACACATGGATGCTATTGTTGCTTAAGTAAAAGTACAGAAGTTTTAGCAAAAGTAATAAGCTCCAGTTATGTTGAGCACCCATTTCAGAAGCCCCAGTTTTATTGCAGGTTATCTAGTAACTATAGGTTCAGTAGAAAGTACAGAAATATAACAGAGTACAAGTATAAATTATGATCAAATGTACCTGAAAATGATATGTACAGCACTTGAGTAAATGTACTACTTTCATTGACTGTATATACTGCATAACTATTCTACAGTTGCCAGTTTATTAGGTACACCTCTCTAAAACTGATTCTCTTGGATATAACAGCCCTGGAATTAAATAATGGGGGTTAATGTGCAGATTATAACTTAATGTTTGATTTTTGATTTTGAGGTGTTGATTTATCTAAAGGTTATTTTGAAAACTGCACTTTGGTGGTGCATTTGAAATTGATTGCTTTATCCTGAGAGGAGTTGTTTAGTTTGCCTTTGCTTAAAAAAACACAGCTGGCCAGCAACACAAACTGCAGCCTGCAGAAGGTTCATACAATTGAATCAATCATATTTACCCAGTGTTTTCTTTCCTTTGTGCATTTTCTCCACCTTGACTGTTGGGAGATATACAAGATGGTCAGATTGCAGACAGATTCGCTTTCTCTCAGAAATTCACAGTTGGACCATATTGAGTAGCTGCAATGACTGTGTCCACATGGCATCAGTACTGCAGCACACACAAGCTTTAGATCAGATTAAACTTTATTGCCCCATGGCTCTGAAATTTGTTCAAAGCTTCTGAGTAGATTTTTTTTTTTTTTTGGAAACCTAGATTAGTGTGATTGTTGCAGAGTGGTGTGCTCTCATGAAGCATTTCTGGGTTGAGTGGATACATTTAAAATGACCTAAACTTACAACGAAAGCAGCTGCTGCTCTCCCCATTTAAATATTCATCCTGTGGATTACTACACAGTTTTTACACCTTGTGAGTTTCGTTGCTGGCTAACATCCACTTGTCACTCCCACATACTGTACTGCATCTGACCCTGGAGAATACAGGCTGCGGAGGAAGGACAGAGCTAGTCATCACTAGCTATGACTGACTTAATGCTGAGATCATACGTGCTGAAAGAATCATAACTGATAATCAGTCCTATGTAAATCAATATTTTCAGAACATTCCCCTCCCCTCTCCTCCCCCTTTTTCCATGTATGACACCCTCACTTAAATACTCCCGTTGTTTTCTTCACTGTGATATTGCGTTGCTAAGCAACAGTCTTATTGTAAAATCTGTTTTCATCACTTCTCTGACACAAAGGAGAGGACGGCACCCTCTGACCTGCCCACTATCTCGTGTGGAATCTGATTGTTCTCTGTGTGGGGTGGATATTCACTGAACTTTTTTCATCACAGTTCAGAAACTAGAGAAAATCACAGGTTTATCAGCAGTTTTAACCTTTAATACGCTGCCTTGATGTAGTGACACAAACAACGACCAAATGAGGGGTTTACTACCTCTAAAGTAATGTGCTCACCAGTGTAAAAACATCCTCTCCTATGTCAACAAATCTAAATGTTTTGATATGAATTTCAAACATTTCCAGTGCTGCTCTAATTGTCTGAAAAAAGTAAACATGAGTTAGTGAATCGGTTTCACCACAAAGTCTGTTTGTTGGCTTTGAGAATTCGATCGAATCACATGTAACATAGACGTTCAAATTAGCGAAACAATCCTACCACAAGGTCCACTAGTAGAATATTAATAAATAGCAGCAGCTTCACTACAGTCTCCTGCATGAATGTTGCAATGGTACAGACAGAAGAAGTTGTTCATAGATGTAGAAGAAATACAGGTTTCTCCTCTCCTCAGGAGACCCGAAGGCAACGCAGCCACAAATACACGTAGTAGATTCAAGATTCAAGATATTTATTTGCCATTTATGCATAAACAGACAGTCTAGGCATATAGGAATTCTTGTGCAGCTCTCCTTTGGAGTCAGCTAAGGAGTCAAAAGCCAGAAAGAACACTTAGTATTAAAATAAAAAGTTACATAAAGGCGACAAAGTATTAAAATACAATACACAAAAATAGGGTAATAGTATTTCCCACAGTGAACTTCAAACATTGCATTTAGTGATTCACATGGTGGAGTTGGATATGTCATTACGCTTGATGAGGTAGTGAGAGATGATTGCACATATATTCTCACATTTTCATATTTGCCATCAGTCTTACTGTGGCAGGGAAGAAGTTGTTGTAAAGTCTAGTTCTGTGTGTGACGATACTGTCCGTCCTGTTGTGCCTGAGGCTGTAGGTGCAGTTTTTGTGTCTGAGCAGAGTGTGAGCTGGGTGGTGTGGATCCATGAGTATGTTCTCTGCCCTTTTATGACAGCGATGTGTGTGTGTGTGTGTATAGTATGCCCGTAGCAGGCAGTTCAGTCCCAGTGATCCTCTCTGCAGTCTTTATGACCCTTTGAAGAGCCTTCCTCTCTGCCTGATGCCAGTAGTGAGGATGCTCTCTACCAGTCCTCTATAAGCCTCGGTGAGAGGGCGACGGTTCAGCCCAGCTTTTCTGAGCTGCCTGATGAAGTATAGCCGCTGCTGGACTTTCTTCACTGTGGCAGCTGTGTTTAGTAATAACTTTATATATGTTTTGTCCTTTATTTTGCAGTGTTAATGTGACTTTTTCTGAATAAAAGAAAACTGACAGTTATGGGATAATGATGTGTTTATATACTGTGCTGAAGAGGTATAATTATTCACACATGACTATTAGGTTCAATGCTGTCAAAAGGCAGCATCAGTCACATGCTGTTCATATTCATCAACATTTCATTTTTGAATAAATTTTGTGGCCTACTTGAAAACAAAGCACTGGATTGTAGCTGAAACAACAGAGATTTACTGGTACCATTCTCTGATAAGCCACCTGCTGAAGAGTTTATAAGTTGTGATCTGTGACTTTATGAATAGGTAATTTACTTATGTTTAATAGATCATTAATAAGAAAACCTTTTAGGTTGTTGGCTTCCTGGTGCAGGACATTTAGTCTTTTTCAGCTCCTTAGTTCATTTGGGGAATGCTCCTATTGACCTCTGACGTTCTAGAAAAGTATACAGGTCATGTAGAACAAAATCCTTTTACCAGCAACATTTTAACATTAACCATCAGACTTTGTGTTATAGGAGGGAAAAACCTTTATTATTAACATTTATAATTACTGATGATGTTGGGAGGTTTTGCTGTTGCCTATAGGGGAAGAAACCTTAACTCATTATTACTGACATTTGTAGCTGCAGGCTTGAGTAATATTTTATTAATAACTTCATCATAACTTCACTATTAACGACTCGGCAGCCTGAGAGACTTTTTACTGCCTGGCAGTTGCCAGTTTTGCAGATTGTTTGTTTTTAAAGCAAGTGTTATTAGAAAGCACCAAAGGTAATTTTGAGGAAATGTCTCCACAGTGTGTGTATCTGGGATTTTACGGTAGACAAAATGAAACAGGTCAGTGGCCGCATTACAAACACTGATTTCTCCCTGCAGCAGTGAACAGATGTTGAGTCAGATGCATTTCTGTCTGTGCGCATGTCATGTCACTTCAGATACTCTGCTCCCCCTCAACTTGTCTGCTGCGTCACTCTTCCTCCACCACTTACTCCCTCTTTGTCTGTAAACACACACACACACACACCCACTTTCGCTGCCACAGATGGGACCCTCGCCTGCGTCCATGAGGACCAGCTGCAAGGCTGGAAAAGGCGTATCTCTGGGGGTCGGGTGGGGTATTCACACTGGAGACTGAATTGTATTCACATGCATACTTTCATTTTGTCATGCTGCAAACATGCATGTAATGCCAGTGATCCAGTTGTGTGTGTGTGTGTGTGTGCTGGCGTGTTTGTTTTCTCTTGTACCTAAAGTAACTTGCCTCCTTTTCTTTCTCTTATGACCTGGGTTTTATACTGTACATAACTGCTGTGCTCATCACGGCTTAGCTCTACATTTCAAAAAGCTTTTGGAAAGTAACTGCAGGCAGTGTGATGCCTTAATTTCCAGTCGTCGTAAACACTTTCTTCTACCTTCTGCTCTGACTGTATCCTTCTGCTAACCATTCAAGGTTATAGCCATGCTCCCACAAGTTCCCACTGTCACTGAATGGGCAGATGCTAAAATTGGCCTTCCAATGCAAAGTGTTGAAAGATATTTCCCAGTTACGCTTAACCAGTGAAACTCAGAGAGACGAGGCGGTCCAAATGGATACAAAAAACCGTGCTGGTTTATTCAAGGATCACAGGTAAAATTAACATTACACGCTCAGGTATCTTGCGCCTCCAATACTGCGCGCAGGCAGATGAAGAATGTAAGGCCCCGAACCCAACAGCCTGTACATTATATCTGGTTTGGGCTAACCCCATTCTACACAGGCACGTCAAACCGTGGCGTCACCTGATATGCCAGCTTCACAGCTGACCGTAGCAGTAGTCAAAACATGGAGAAAATCAATGTGTGTAAGTGGTGTGTATCTAAGAACATACAGGACATTCAGGGACATGTCCGGACATTAAGCCTAGGAAGATATTATGATTAAGATTACGGCTAAACATATCATAATAATAATAACAATAATCATCCTGCCTGCTGACAATCAAACTTTTCTATCTAGTTATCCTTGACCATGTACACCCTGCTAAAATCTCATGACAATGACTAAGCGTTTAAACAGTCTAACTAGACATCCTGTCTCCACTAAACATTTCTAATACAACAAGTACCTAACCAATTTCTATCTGACTAAAAAAATACCTAACAGTGTCCTTTAGTGAAGCAGTTTTATTGTTGCTTACATGTATTACATGCCGTCAGATTAGCATGTTAAAGGGCCAACCGCACATGGGCCTTTGCATCTCCAAGGAGAGAAAGCAGAGGAGGAGGGGTGAAGCCAGGGTCCATTTGTGCTGTTTTTCTGCCCCTCTGCATCTGTTTCAGCCACCCTCACCCCGCCTGTCTCCCCTTACCTCTCACTCCCTCTCTTGCCTCACTTACTGGTCGGTAGGCAACAATTTAGAGGAAGTATTCAGGGTTAATGGTTTGAAAGCGTCAGCTGGATGCCTGGGAGGCGCACACAAGCCGTCAGTAAAGGTCATCGCTCTTCACTGCATCCCAAGTTGTCTGGCTGCTTTAAGGCAGAAGCCCACCACATGACTTTAAGCCCAGTTATTATCACAGTTTAACCATTTGATGACTGATTTGACTGACAGGTCTAGGCAGAGGTGGAAACCAACTGTATATAATATAATGCAGATGAGTAGATTTGTCATGTACCTTTCTGACTACCAGTAATTCCTCTTTCTATCTGGATTTTTTCCTTGAAGTTTTCCATGCTACATGTTTCTATGGTGATGGCATTGACACTATGTAGGTCTGTTGTTCTACCTTTGGTTCAGTCTGAAATAGATACACAGAAACATGATGATCTGTGTGGTATAAATACTGCTACACTGATGGGGAAACTGGAAACATTTGTGACTGTGTGGGAAAAGCCAGGTGTCTAGAACTGGAGGGAAGGTTGTGGCTACTTCTGGACTTAAGTAGTTTGTAACGGCTGTACTTCTGTTTGGTCAGTATGAAAGTCGAGTAATAATATTTCTACCCGAGGAAGATATTGTGCACTGGACATGCACAAGAGAGGACATATCACCATGGATACTTGGCATACATTTTATTGTACAAACCAGTCTGAAAAAGACGGTTGTCAAATGGATCATTTCAAAGTCTTCTTCAGCCACAGTGTGTGTCTGTGTTTTAGTGTCTTATCACTTGAAACTTCTTGGCAGTGGGGAGTGACGGGTACGCTGCTGGATCAGACTGTGTGTGTAGACCTGTGCTGTGTGTTGGTGTGTGTACTGTGGCAGTGGAGTAGCCTGCTGTGGCCTATTAAGAGTCACTTCCTTTACGACCACAACTTTGTATGACTGAGAGGAAGAAGCTGACCGCTGCCTGCTGATTTAGTGGCTGATCTCTGGACCTCTCTGCAGGACTGTCCAACACATTGATTGACAAACAAACAGACAGAATCATGGTGCATTTACTCTCTCAGATAATATGCTGACAGCGAGGAAAGGAAGGAAGTTTGTCCACATGCACATTTTCCACATCTCTTCAAACATGCTGCTGTCGCTGGGGTGACTGTGGTTCAGTGGGTAGAGCAGTCGTCTCCCAACCAGAGGGTTGGCAGTTCAAATCGCAGGGCTATTGCAATACCAGTTCAAGACATATGTTCCTTTCCTCTTTTTAAACTG
>NW_018127900.1:2974550-3033732 GCF_001952655.1 Monopterus albus
CCACTAACACGCTCTTTCATGTCTGTCTCTCTACAGTGACCATCTAGCATGTCTACTAATGTTTGCATCAGCACCAGGGTTTTTTTTTTTAAATAAATCCTTCAGAAGAAATCAGAAACATGAATCTTAAGTCTCTGTCCTCTGTCTCCCTCCCGTGGTGTGGAGCAGGACTGTAACATCCCGTACGTGGCATCACCACAGGGCGTGCCTACTTGGGCAAAGAAGAGTTCAGCTTCTTTTATTTCAGAGGTCTGAAGTTCTGCTGCCCACAACATTCACGAGTCGGACACACCCACACATACACACACCACTGTCACATCTGGAAGCATTCAAGTTCAACGTACGTCGTTCACCTCTACACACATGCACACAGACGCACATATAGTCCTGGAGTAACCATAGGAGACGGCTTCATGGCTGATCTCGATCTAGATCAGTGCTTCCTAGTCTTTTGTGAACCTACACAGCCCTTCACATCCACTCAGATATAGACACATTTTCAGCTAAATATTACTAAACAATTATTCATATTCTATTCTATGTTGAGAGTCTGCTTTCAGTATGTAATCAAAGAATGTTTGGCAAATTGAAATTAATAAATGAAATTGGAAAAAATGTGACCAATATTTCACCAAAGAGCAACGATTTAAAAAAAACACTACAAATGTGTGTGTATCATCTCAGAAGCCGTCAGATTTATCTTGTGACCCTTTGGAGAATCCTGGTTTAGGAACTCATTTAATTTTATAGAAAAACAACCTAAAACCTGAACAGCTACAACTGTAAAATGCTGCTTAATAATTGATGCATCAGATATTAACAATCAGGTGATAGTATTTCACTCACAGGAAATGAGTACTTTAATTTTATTTCATTAAGTACATGTTTATATTGATCCTTGTGGCATGATTTTTATGTTTACATTGTATTATTGATCATTTTCCTGAGTATTTCTACTACCATTGATTGTTTACCTAATTTTTTTTAAAGTGGTGAATTGGAGTAAAAATCAAACCCTTGGCACTCACTGTGAACCTCTAGACGATGCTCAGCAGCCTCTGTTCAACACACCCACACTAAACATATGGATTGACAGGTTAATTTACCAGGTAATCTGATAATCTCATCCACAGGCCTGCACTTGCAGCATTTGTCTGTTGCTTAATCTGAGCCGTGCTGCAGCTTTTATCCCCGTCAAGTTCAAACAAGTTCTTGTTGTTTCACATCTTTAAACAGTGAGGTCTGCTCCTTTCTTCTGCATCTCTGTGGGCTGCTGCTCAGAGTTTTATTTTTCAGCTGTTGAAGCTGGGGAGGGAATACGGGCTGAATGAATGAGTTTCTTTTAGACCTTCGCTTCTTCTATCCCTGCCTTGTTTCCTCCCTCAAACTGCCACCTCTCTCTCACTCCATCTCTCTGTTTCTTTCACTCTCAGTCAGACATCTGCTGTACCTGTCTGAACAGGGAGAGTCAGATTGCTGCCGGGCAGAGGAGAGAGAAAGAGGGCAGGGAAAAGAAAACAAAGAGAATCAAGTGAAGGAAAGTAGGAGGAACAAAGGCACATTTTAAGAGCACAAAAAGGACAGAGGAGTGTTAGAGACAATTTGGGAATAGACAGAGAGTCAAAGACAAATTTGTCAAGGCCCCAGGGCTTCAAATTTGCTTTCTCCCCTTTTCTGCTGGGCTGTTTTTTAACTTGCTGGGACCCGTGGCTATTTTGGTCTGTCGGAGCGGTTAGGATGGATGCCATCATGCTGCAAGAAAAACTCGTGGAGCGGCTGCTGTGCCCACGAGTGAGGACAGCCAGACAGAAGGTAAAGAGCTGGATATATAGGAAGAAACATGCAGAACGGGCAAAATTTCAAAATAAAAGGGCAGACATGGAGTTCCACATGAGTTTAGAAATGCAAAAATGAGAAGCCATCACACCTGTAGACTTGGTGCCAGCATGTTTTTATTGTTCTACATAGTGACAGGTTTACTGCTGAGATGATTTGTCTCTTCCCCAAGCCATTATGATTACTTTTATGATTTATGGGCAGCTTTCAACATCTTCACTCTCGGGCACTTTGGCAAGCGTCTGCTATACACTGATTACACCACCTGTGTGTGTGTGTGTGTGTGTGTGTGTGTGTGTGTGTGTGAGAGAGAGAGAGAATGTGTTTTTATAAATGCAATCCTGACCCCAGGGGGATTTCAGAAATGCCTTTGACAAGTTATGACAGCGTAGAAGGACGCTGACTGTGTGTTTGGCTCCTGTGTTTGCACAGTGGGAAAAAGAGCTTTTCAGGTCTGTTGAATGCAGCTTCTGTTTGTGTGTGGGCGCTCCCTGCGGGCCCTTCAGTGTGTACACATGTCAGCATGTAGTACTGCAGTGTAAAGATGGCTTTCTGTCAGATGCAGCAGAAATAAACCTGCAGGACATGTTGGGATGCTGGTGTCCTGTTGTTCCCTTTGTGTGTTTCTCAGAGCGACTCAGTGGAAAGTCTGGTTATTTACTGGTTATTCTCAGCTTCTCAAAGAGGAATACTGTGCACTTGTCTTTCTGTGCACCCCATCTGTCTGTTGTGGTCATTTTATTGCATCAGAAGCTGCCAGATTAATTTTGCCTTCACAATAAAAGTTCTCACAGCACTCTTACAGTTTAGTGTCTGCTTCTGTTTTTAACATGTTGGTTTTTGATGTATGTTTGTAGAGTTGAAACTGTTTTCCAGTTAGGCATGTGGCAGAAAATTTATTGGCCACTTCTTCGATCACTAGCTGACTGCTTAAAGGTGCATTAATGAAGATTTTTACTCATTATCTGATAACTCAAGTGAGAATGGGACAGCATGTCTCTATGTCATACTACTCCCCTCCAAGATATTATTCCAGCTTCTTTACTCTGTTGTCAAAATCATGTCCGTAAATTAGCCCCGCCTGCCACCTAGAGAAGGCTATAAGGAGCGCTTTTCAAACTGCAATAGTCATTTCAAAAAGCCAGGCATGGAGGAGATCTTAGCTGCTAAAAGCCTGAAACAGTGGCTGCCAGGCTGAAAAGTGCACATTTTTTTGCACAGAGAGAGTGGGACAAAGAGCAAAAACATCAGTTGGGCTTTTTTTAGAGGGCGAGCGTTAAGATGATTCCAGTTTTATTAAGATGTGGCATTTTTTTCTTCTGGATGCATTAGCATCTAAAGCTCGTGTTTATTATGGTAACGTTAGCGACCTGGCATTGTCGTGGTTTTGCCTTAGTATTGTATTGTGCATTAATATCGCAGCTGGTAACAGTGGAGCTACAGTAGTTTTTGTGACTTTGCAGACTCCTGGGTAGCCTGTGAATTACACCTAGGAGATAAAAAAAAATTAGACTGCTGTGTAAGAATTGTCAGAAAAATTGCTAATAAAAGCCTTGCATCAATGCCTTTCTTCTCTTTCCTTCACACGCAAGTCATTTTTACTAAACCTCTTTTTGTTTGTCTTTTTTTCTGTCCCAGGAGAAACAGTATGTGGGTTTTGCAACTCTGCCCAACCAGGTCCACAGGAAGTCTGTGAAGAAAGGCTTCGACTTTACGCTGATGGTGGCAGGTCAGTTTGAAACAAAAAGCTTGCTTGAATTATGCACATTGGAAATTTATTAGGCACACCTAGTTAATTCTAAAGGTGTTGTTAGATATACACATACTGTATGTCTGTCTGTGCTGCAGGAGAGTCTGGTATGGGTAAATCCACCCTGGTCAACAGCCTGTTTCTCACAGACCTCTACAAAGACAGGAAGTTGCTGAATGCTGAGGGTGAGTCTTCATGCTTTTTCGATCTCTCTTTATCAGTCACAGTGCGTCCACTGCTTTGTGGATATTTATTGCACAGCTCTGAGATCTGTTGTTTATGGGACATAGCCCACCGTATGTTTTACATTTCATTGTGTCACACATCTATTTGGTGTTCAGAACCAGCATAGCATAAATAAAGCACATACAGTAGAAACAGTAAACAGTCATGTCATAGGGTGCTCAGACTTGTATATATAATCTCCTATTCATTTGTTCATATTAAATAGTTCAGATAGTTTCATAGATTATTACTGTTCTTTCAAAAGGACAGGTCCTGTTTTCCATTAAATAAATTATCTATTCATTGCTTTTCCCCTTGAGGATTTGATTTGCACCAAATATCTTACAATTGCTTTTTTGCTTGTCATTTGATTTCTAACTGATTAACTGGCAACTTATTGCGCTGTTGAAAATCCTGATGCAGACTTTGGTTTAAGAGCTTTTAAATTACTTTGAGTTCAGAGTAAAATCTCTTAACTCAGTATTTAATGTCAAATGATTATCTGGCAACTGTATAAATGCATTAAAGTGTTCGTATGTCATTATTATAAAAGGCAATCAAAACTGAATTACACCATCAGGGCTGCTCTGTTGTACATTATCCCTCATTTGCTGTCTCAACTCCTTCCCTCCATGTCACTCACTTTCTTCCACTTTCTCCATGTCGCTGTTTTTCAGAGCGTATTAACCAAACTGTAGAGATCATCAAACACACTGTAGACATTGAGGAGAAAGGAGTCAAGCTCAAGCTGACCATCGTAGACACGCCGGGGTTCGGAGACGCGGTCAACAACAACGAGTGGTGAGCTGGAAGATCTGCGGGTCTGACGTGTGCCTGACTCAGCCTGATTGCTCAAATTCACAGTGCCTGGAGGAGCTGCTAATGTAGTGTGTGTGTGTGCTCTAGCTGGAAGCCAATCACAGACTACATAGATCAGCAGTTTGAGCAGTACTTCAGGGATGAGAGCGGGCTGAACAGAAAGAACATTCAGGACAACAGAGTCCACTGCTGCCTCTACTTCATCCCTCCATTTGGGCATGGGTAATAACACAGACTCACATACACACACACACGTGCTTGTTTGCAGCTCTCATGGGACCTTTACATTGACTTACATTCATCCCCTAGCTCACTACCAAAACCTTAACCATTGCAGCTAAATCCCTAACCTAAACCTCATTCCCTCAGTCTTTAACAGCCTTTGAAGTTTTGGGGACAAGCCCAAAATATCCTCACAATAATGGTACTGAAATAAAATGTGTCCACACAACTATAGAAAAACATATACCAACCCACAAACAGAGGAATACAGTTTGAGGTCAATGACGATGGCGACAGATGCTTGGAGAATCATCAACTCTTGTGATTTGACTTCAGTAACGTCCTTCTCTTTGCCGACTCTGGATTTTTCTCCACAGACTGCGACCGGTGGATGTCGAGTTCATGAAGGCTCTGCATGAAAAAGTGAACATAATTCCACTCATTGCAAAAGCCGACTGCCTCACGCCCAACGAGATAAAGAAGCTCAAAGACCGAGTGAGTCCTGGGCCTGCAGCTGCACAGTGAATTCACCATAACGTTTATTCTGATTGTTTTTTTTTGTGTGTGAATGTGCATGTGTAGATACGAGAGGAAATAGACAAGTTTGGGATCAAAGTGTACCAGTTCCCTGAATGTGACTCCGATGAGGATGAAGAGTTTAAACAACTTGATAAAGAGCTGAAGGTGAGCCCGTCTGGATAATTTATTACTTATTATATAAATAAAAGTATGCAAATTCAAATCAATGCAGAATAATAACAGTCTGCAGTTATAGGCAGCTGCCTCCTTACACCTTCAGATGTTACTCTACTGCGAAGATTTTAGAGGCCAATATACTTTGGCTCTTTGAGGAAGTGTTATGTTTGGTTTGAAATAAATGTAGCTTCAGTTTCAAATGAACTATATCTTAACATTTGTGAAGGTGAACATGTTTACATGTGTTATTAATGGCCTCAGTCGCAGACAGGGCAGAAAGTCTCACTGTCACAGCCTCTTTCTGGCTGCATGTGCCTGATTTTTCTCCAGGAGCTCTCTGTCTTTTGCCTGTCTTTTCCGTCTTGTCACCATGAATTCTGCAAAGGTGGAGATCAGTGCACACTTCAGAAAAGCTTCTACTGTAAAGTGTTGGAAGTGGAGTGTTGCCCAATGCTGAGATTCTTGCTGCTCAGTGTCCTTTTGTGAATGTGTATAAAAAAAATTAAAAAAAACATCCCACCCTCATTGTCTCTGATGTAGGAGTGCACCCCGTTCGCTGTGATTGGCAGTAACACAGTGGTGGAGGCTCGAGGGCAGAGAGTGAGAGGAAGACTGTACCCCTGGGGTATTGTGGAAGGTATGGTCATGCCTCGTATATCGGTGAACTCTCATCAGCCTGTATGAAAATTTAAACACCTTTTGTGTATTAATTTCACATTTTTTTTGCTCAGTGGAGAACCAGTCACACTGTGACTTTGTGAAGCTGAGGAACATGCTGATCCGTTCGCACATGCACGACCTCAAAGATGTCACCTGCGACGTCCACTATGAGAACTACAGAGCACAGTGTATACAGGAGATGACCAGGTACATGAGAGCAAACGAGTCTAGTGAGAAATGAGAATGTGTGAGAGGGTCAGATGTTTCATAAACATCTTAAATAACTACTGATGTTTGATTTGTCTCTTTCACTTTATATTCACCCCATTTTCTTCTTCTTCTATAAGTAAACTGGCTCAGGACAACCGCATGGAGAGTCCTCTCCCCATCCTGCCACTGTCCACTCCAGATGTGGACACTGAGAAGTTGATCAAAATGAAAGACGAGGAGGTATGAAGCAACACGAGTGTCTTGTTCTTTTAGAATATGGGTTTGTAATTGTTTATGAATGTATCTTATCTTAGTCACATGTCATGCATCTGATACAACATACAAAAATGCCAGATGTAATAAGGTTTAGTCTGCGGTCTAAATTCTTCATCCGTGACTCCATTTGAAACACTGTTAACTCTCAAAAACATCTGTTCCAGTCGGGATTTTATGCAAAAGTTTAACCCTCCAAACATTCCTCTCTGCCTGCAGCTGAAGAGGATGCAAGAGATGCTGAATAAGATGCAGCAGCAGATGCACGAGAAAGACCAGTGATGTCTCCCAGAGCGGAAATGGGTTGCGGCACCACCTGCTGTTTCTCTACTGAATGACAGTGAGACCTTCAGACATTGAAAATGGATATCATTCATTAGTGGCAACTCTGGCTGTACATTTATCTTCAGTTTGGTGCTTTGTATAGTTTGTCTGCCTGGAGGGTTGTTTTGTCAGTTCTCTGAAACTATCTGTTCGCCCACTGTGAGCCCCCATTGTGGTTTAACGGTTTTAACATATATAATATAAATGCATAATTTAAATTACTACTCAGTGTATCTAATTTATAAATGCAATGCTAAACCTTTTGGATATTTTGTCAGGGTACAGACATCTGTGCTACAAGATGTTTTATAAAGAAATTGAGGTTGTTGATGTTTAGATCTGAACATGGGTATTGTTTTTTATTACATGTTTGGCTGTGTGTGTGTGTGTGTGTGCGTGTGTGTTTGGATATGTGAGTGTATGTATTTCATGCAGTTTCTTTTGATATCATCTGGTATCCGTCCATGAAACTTCCCTTTGTCCTTGAAAAGGCACCACAGTGACTTTACATTATAATTAAAATCCAACTCTTGCTCTTTTTTATTTGCTGTCCAATACTCATAAATGCCTTCATGTGACATTTTAAACATATGGCAAGTAGAAATAACCTCTCCCAACATTTGATATGTGTTGGCTGAGCTGAAAATGCACTTATTGCCAGTAGTTAACTGTGAATGGGCAGCTGTTGACATAATGAGAGGGTTGGTGCATGTGCAAGCACGCTGCTGTTACTCATATCTGCTAAATGCTGTGGGCCTACTTTGAATGGTTCATAGCTGATTCCCTGTGCTTGTATTAAAATGCTTTATGAGCTACAGTTTGCTTTGTTGCTATTGTAGGATGGTAAAAGTAGTTAAATAACAAGGAGCAAGTTTACAGTTTATGCTTATTTTTTAAATTCTGTTTCTTGGAAGCGAGTTATGCCATTGAAGATGTGCATTCCACGAGTGAGTTAATGTTGTGTGTGTGTGTGTGTGTGTGTGCGTGTGCGTGCTGATCCTGAGGAGCAGTACATATTTTGCCTAAAGGCTGTGAGCTCAGCCTGTGCCCCGTTTCTATAAAGGTGTGACAAATAAACTCTTGTTTCTCGTCAGTCTGGCTTCACACACTTGTTTCTGTGAAGACAATGAAGTTGTTAGTTATCGTAAATTCCAGTGGGAACACCACAACATCCTCTGTCACTTCCGGAGTCTGAAGAGCCTAGCTGGAGCTGCAGCACAAACGTTATCATCCGATTCATGTTTATCTCCTGCAGTCGTTCTTCCTCTGCACTGACCACAGCATCTTTACCCTGTCGGTCAGAGCAGACACAAGCCAATGTGACATTAGTATGAACAATAGTGGAAACTAACTAATTACCTTTACTCAAGTTCTGCGTTATACACACAAATTCAAATCCAATCTACTTTGGTTTGACTGAAAGACTTTAATTAATTGGAAGTGTACCAGATCAACACCGTCTCTATTCTACTTTTACTTAGTACCATATTACTATTTTCTCTCATAAAGCATTCTAGAAAGTTGTTGGGACATTAGGGACCCATAAAGAGCTACTGAGATGCTTTCCATTTCTTGTTAAAAGTTTGTACTCATTTGTTTGTAATGCACATGCGTGTGCACAGACATCTGTGTGTTCAGCAGTGGTCTTTATCAGTGAGTGCCAGCTGGCAGTAACACACACACACTCCGTCTCAGAGTGATCGTAAAGAACACAGTCCTCTCCTGACAACAGGCAGCACTGAAGGTAAACGACTCTGCTCAAGACTATTTTGTTGTTAGCTTTCAAAATATTACTGACATTAAAACAGGGTAAATCAATGACCTCATTTCTTGCTCTCAAAATATCCCATCAAGTTGGTGTGTGAAGTTCAGTTTGACATAATCCCTATTTTCTGTTTTAAGAGCATATAAGATGCTTGAAAATGCAAAATGTTGTACTTTTAAAAATATATCAAAACAAAAATCAGAATATGGTATCTGTGTTTTGTGTCATTGGCTGTAGATTACATGGACCTGGCCAATATGTTGGCCACTACCATGTTCAAATTGCAGAGAAGAGGGTTTTTTTGTGTGTGGTAGTTTAGTAAATTGTATAATTTAAGTACTGAGCTAGTGGTGATCTAGTAACTGCCTATTTAATGGTATGAAATTGGTATGAAAGTCGGTATACATATTATGATTAAGACACTGCCAAAAGAGGTATGGTGGTATACAGAACCAGTACACTATTTGTACATTTCACAGTGTAGGGTGGCAAGAACTGTTTTCCAACCTACACACTCTAATGTGGAGTGAGTCCCGTCCACTACCACAACACCACAGTGTCTAGTAACAACAAGCCACAGAGCCGAATCAGCACCTCTCTGACATAAAGTTAAAAATTGTAGTTTGACAAAGATGTTAATTACTACAGGTCTCTTGCTGGACTGCAATATTTTCTGTTTTCTACTTAGATTCAAACAGTTCTTGAAAACCATGTAATTACATACATAAGAAGATTTATTTTTAATCTCCACAATGAAGATCAGTGTGTAGAGAATACAAGCCAGCCATCAGTTTTGAATAAAAGGGTTTATGTTTGTCCAAATTGTGGCTATGTTTTTACAAATTCGAATGTTGTGCTAGTGTTTGTGTTTACATTAAGATGAGCAATCTTTGTTGAGACCTTAAATCAACAGTAGCTTATACAGTCAAAAGCCTGACAGCAAATGTGGCAGTAGTTGCTGTAACGATAGTGTTCCTACACCATAGTAGGGTATCTGCTAAAAACAGTGACTTCAGCCATCAAGAGATTCAAAGAGCAGTGGCTGCTCATGGTGTCCTCCCCTTCCATAAATCTCTTCTCTCCTTGCCTCCCCTCTCAGTGACTGGTAACCATGAAGGGGCTTCTGCTCCTGTGTCTGCTCCTCTTGATTGGAGGTCAAAGGTCATCAGCTTGCCCCCACCTCTGCTCCTGTCATGGCGGTAAAGTAGATTGCAGCAGCAGGTTTCTCACTGTCTCCTTGCTACCCACCAGTTTCCCTGGTGGGACCACCGAGCTCCACCTCCACAACAACCAGCTGACCACCCTCCCTAATGGGTTCCTGGATGATCTGATCTCCCTCCGCTCAGTCACTCTTCATGGTAACCCCTGGGCGTGTGACTGTGGCATCCTCTACCTGCGAGCCTGGATCCTGCATCAACCCACCAGCCTTATATCACACCTGGGCATCAACTGCAGTTCCCCTCCCGGCCTGAGGGGGCGGCTTGTGGTGTACTTAACCGAGGAGGAGGTCCTGGAGACCTGCCACTACTGGTACTGTGACCTGGCTTTGGCTTCGCAGGTGTGTCTCTTTGTGTTTGTGGTGGTGCAGGCAGCTCTGCTGGTGGCTCTCATTGTGTTCCTCAGGAGGTTCGAGAGCCTGTCCAAAAAGGCACGGAGAACCACAGAGGAGAGCTTCACGGCCAGGGAGGGTCTGAGGGAGAACGAGTACAGTCCTTTAAAGGACAGCAGCAACTGAGAGGGAGCTATGATGTGTTTGACAACAAAAGAAGAGAAAGATCTGTTTGTGCTCTGGAGAGAAATGGTCAGTCACATGCTTTTGTGTCTCAGACTATAATTCATCTTTTGCACAAACAGGAGACAAGTTAAAGGAAAAACCTGAATAAATGAGTGGAGAAACAAACCCAGATGTTCTCATGCAGGGTACAAGTGGTACAATTCACACCTTACTAAGACATTTTATGATGGTGTTTCCTTTCATTTGTTGGGATTGCAAATAATCTTAAATGAAGACTGGATGAGAAATGGTTATTATTATCATTTGCTATTATGGTTATTTACATGATATTTGAATTTTTATTTCAGATGTAGTAATTTGTCGTTTTCTATTTACACATTGGGCAGTTTGTTAAAAAATAGAGAAGTTATTTTAGTTGTTCTGTTTTTTTGGAATTGTATTCTGATCTTTTAAACAAAATCCATGTGAAAGGTTTAATTAAAATGTACTCACACTGTTTGGCAATATTGTGTATTTTTTTTTAAAAATATACGTTTTATTATAAATATTATCTTATGATGCTTTAAATCAGTAAAAGCCTTTAATTGATATGCATGTTTTGGTAACATTTGTTTTAAATTGAAAGGGTCACTACATGATATTTGGATGTTTCATTGTAGATTAGCTGAAACAATATAGAGGCCATGCTCCTTTAAACTGCTCCACTATCTTAAAAAAATACAGTTGGCCATGATCAATTGTCGTTATATTGGACGAATTTGGAGAAAATTAAACGTTTTTGTTTTTTGGGGGCATATTTTGACAGTAGATTGAAATGGAGGGAGCATATGAACAAAGTTAGTGGAAAATGTAAGATAATGAACGTTATGAGATGTCTGGCAGGACTGGAATGGGGAACTGATCAGGCATAACATTATGACCATCTGTACATCTGTATGCGCTTAAATGCAACACTTATGCCTTAACATTTGTGTTTATAAAGCTCAAAATGTTTCAGTTTTTGGTGAGATTGTCATAAATGTATGAATTCAATTATATGTTGTACTGGACTACATTATATTCCCAATAGGCAGGACAAAAATATGCAGACACTTCTGAAAGACACGGGGTTAGATAAGAGGATGTAAATGTAGTCGTATAATGAGTCTTTTATACACACACACACACACACACACACACACACACACACACACATATATATATATATATCTATATATATCTATATAGATATATATAGATATATATAGATAGATAGATAGATATTCCTACGGCTCTATTATCGTAATGCACCTTAGGTTGGCTTGCAAACCGCCAATAAACACAATAGGAAGAAGTATAATGCCTAACTTTGAAAGGTGGCAGTATTGCAACACTTTGGGTGCCGGCCGCCGTTTAAAAACCACAGAAGCAGAAGATTATGACTCACCAAATAACACAAACCATTTGATGGTGTGTGCTGGGAATTGTATTTTCTGTTTATCTTTGCTCGGAACCTTTCTGACGAGCAACATTTCAGCAGCGGACAGTTTTAATGATGGACGCAGTCATGTTTACACGTGAGGCTTGTTCAGGGCTGAAAGTTCAAACCTCAAGTGCTTAACGTTACGTCTAAAATAATGTTGTTTCACCCATTAAAATAAGCAAGGTTGGTATTCGATACATTTTATAAAGGTTTAGTCGGTTGTGATGAAGTTAGCTGGTTAGCGCCTGCTACTACGTCGTTTAGCTGCTGGGGCATCAGCTTTTGCATTAGCGTTACAAGTTATCAAATGATGGTTTTGTAGACATATTTTAAAAAGTATACATTTTTTATTATACGAACTCCTAGACTTCAATTTAAAATGGGAAAACTAAGGAAGAAACACAACTGGAAGGGAAGACAGCAGAGGGACCCTCAACAACCAGCAGATGGACAGAAGACAGAAATTGTGGTGGAACTGCAAGGTATAAATCAATCAGGGGTGAAAAAGTATTAAAATGAAATACCAGAGTTTAAAAATACTTAATTGATTTATTATTGATGCATTAACATGTAAACACCATTTTATTGTATCCAATTACATTACTATATAACAATTCCTTGTGTTTTATGAGCTCATTGTAGGCTTGCAAATGAACTACACCTGCCATCTAAATGTATTGCAATAAAGAGTACAATATTTCCTTTTGAGCTTTAATAAAGTATAAAATAGCATAAAATTGCTCATTTCTCAGTTGAAGTCCCTCAAAGTGGTACTAGTTACTTCCCATCTTCATTGAAAGATATAAACCGGTCAAATCACTTGTCCTCTATTGCTACTTAAATTTATTAAGTTTGCTCCTCTGACTTCTCTGATGTATTTTTTTTTTTTTTACACCAGATGGAGTGAGGTTGAAAGGTGTAGATGAGAGCAATGCTTTGGTCCTCCCAGCCAACAAAGCCAAGAAGAAGAAAGACTCAGTGACACCTGCCTCCACCAAAAAGCTCCTCACTAAGAAGCAGAGAAAGGAACTGCAGAAAGTCCTGGAGCACAAGAAAAAGAAGGCTCAGGTGAGAGGCAGTCGGATGCTACAGGTTCAGCCAGATGTGTAACTTTAAGAAGCTTTAGCCAGAGGGCAAAATTTTAATCCACTTACTTATCTACAGTTTTAATCGCAATAGTGTTTTATTAGTGCGGAAATAAATTTTCAATTTGTGATCAGCAACAATAAGTAAGCATTCTTTGGCTTGAGGTTCTGAAATGTGAGGATCTGCTGCTTTTCTGTTTCATTTTTTTGTAAGTTGAGTGTCTTTGGGTTCTGGACTGTTACTTAGGAAAAATCAAGCAATTAAAAGATGACACCATTGGTGCTGGGAAATTGTGATGAATAGTTTTTAAGATACCTTTCGGCCATTTTATAGACTGAAATGTTAATTGCAAAAATAACTCAGTGATGAACCAATAATGAAAACAATAGTCTTGAGTACTGTTCAAAAATCATAATCATAGACTTAATAGTAAAATATTTATGCCAGACATGCCACATGTATTTCCACTACTGTGTCCTAAAAAGTATTTAGACAGCTAAGAATTGATCTGCAAAATATTTTTAGTGCTGGTTTAGTTTTGTAACCATATCAAAAACTAAAAAGTTGATGGTATGATCATGTCTGTAGTCTTTATTTATTACTTGACCATACAGTTTATGACTTAAAGGAAAATTATGCCAATTTTAGGCTCTTTATTTAGGTTTTCTACAGCTGCATGTACTTAGACAACATTTAACACTACTATTGAAAGTTGTCATACGACACACACTCCTCTCATTATTGTTATTTTTTTATTTATTTGTTTGTTTGTTTGCTGTAACTCACAAACCTATATGCCCCAACCCATTTTGTGAAGCATGATGTATACTGGATATAAATGTTTAGTCGCTCTGCCAAAACGTTTGGGCAACTGTAATACAAAAGACTACATCACAACCCATGTGTTTGGTTCCATTGTCTGTCCTGTCCAGAGAGCAGACATCCTGACCAAACTGGCTGAGGTTCAGCTGCCAGAGACTGAACTGAAGCTGCTGTACACCACGTCCAAGCTTGGAACAGGAGACAAACTTTACCAGACTAAACAGTAATTACACAACTCAGAACATCAGTTATGATTTACATAGAAGCATTATAATTGTTCTTTTCTCAGTGGTGAATGTGGGGAAGGTAGAGCTTGTCATTTTCATTGTTTGGGTCATTTTTTAGGTCACCAGATGAAATAAAAGATGGGGACCTAGGTCTAAAGATTAGCAGTATCAGTGGAGTGAACAGGAAAAGAAAATGGAAGGAAGAGGAGGAAGATGAAGAAGAGCAAAAGGCAGAAGAAAGTAGTGATCAGGACACTTCTTCTGATGATGAGGAGGAGGATGATGATGACGATGTGGATAAAACCATAGAGGTGGGAGAGGTTAAGGAAATCACCTCTGCCTGTCTGGACACTGAGGACAAACAGAAAGTGAAAGAAGAACAACAGAAAACAGAACAGGAAGGACAGAGTGAGAAGAAGACTTCAGATCAACAGAAAGTACTAATCATGAAGCCGTCACAGCCAGCTGTCTTCATTCCTGTTGACAGATCACCAAAACTACAGGTGTGTACTCACTGAATGTGTGTCTGACAGCGTAGAAACACTGAGTAAACATGGAAACTACAGGTATTCCATTCAGATTGGTGTTTTTTTTTGTGATGCTTTAAAACTACTCTACACACATTAGTTAAGTCCCAGCTCCCAGTTCCCTTAATTGCATCCACATTTCCCTCACTTGCATCTTTTCCTTGTGTTAGGACGTCCTTTTCTCTGATCCTTCATCTGACGCGTCTAATCACAGACCGATCTCCAGTAAATGAGTGTTTCAGTCTGCAAAAGACTTCCATGAAGGATGCACTCCTCCAGGGAGCCTTCTCGCTCCTCAGAGCAGTAATAAAAGCTGTGGGATATTCTTCATAATGGCAGACCAGGTTGCACAAGGGGCGAGGAACGAAAGAATAATGGAATCGGCATTCACCTAGAGTCTCATCCCATTTTTACTTGATTAGACTGTGTAAACTCTTAGTTAATGCACCTTTTTATTACCCTATTTTTGTGTATTGTGTTTTAATACTTTGTCACCCTTATGTGACTTTTTATTTTAAGACTAAGTGTTCTTTCTGGCTTTTTGCTCCTTACCTGACTCCAAAGGAGAGCTGCACAAGAATTCCTATATGTCTAGACTGTCTGTTTATGCATAAATGGCAAATAAAAATCTTGAATCTTTGAGTGTATTTGAATCTGTCGCTGTAGGAGGCTCGTTTGAAGCTGCCCATTCTGGCGGAGGAGCAGGTCATCATGGAGGCTGTGAGAGAAAACCCCTGTGTCGTCATCTGTGGAGAGACAGGAAGTGGAAAAACCACTCAGGTGCCTCAGTTTCTGTATGAGGCCGGCTATGCCAGGTAGAGTCTTCTCTTTATTCCTTTAAGGTTTCACGAGATAAAAGAAAATAAAGGTATCTATGTGGAGAGATGTTCATATGAGATATGTTGTTACCATCATCTTCCTCATTCTTGTGTCTTGCAGTGGTAGTGGGATTATTGGTATCACAGAGCCAAGAAGAGTCGCAGCTGTCAGCATGTCCCACAGAGTGGCCAAAGAGATGAACCTGTCGACACGGTAACAAAAATACACTTGCTACCATTATCCAGCTGGTTTAACTGGGGCGAGCTTGCTGCTGATGGAAATGTATGTGTTATCTATAGGGTTGTGTCATACCAGATTCGATATGAGGGAAACGTGACCAACGAGACCAAAATCAAGTTCATGACAGATGGTGTTCTACTGAAAGAGATTCAGAAGGTATCATCTTTACTCTCCACTGAGTTATTTAAAGTATAGCAAACAGGACAGATTATGACCTCCTGGTTTTCAAACTCAGCAGAGGTATATAAATATGGTTAGAAAGTCAAAAACCATAAAAGCATTTTTCAGTAACAGACTTGTTCATAATACACAGCACATCACATCTGTACGAGCCTTTTAATTGTTTTGATATCGCTGAGGTTCTTTCACCATTTCTGACTCGTCTTGAAGGATTTCCTGCTGCAGAGATACAGTGTTGTTATCATAGATGAAGCACATGAGAGGAGCGTGTACACAGACATCCTCATTGGGCTGTTGTCTCGCATCGTCCCACTCAGAAACAAGGTAAGTGACACAACTGTTGTGTTTAATGCTTAGAATTTTTAATGCCGGATTTACAGAGAAAGGTTCATTAAAATGCTGTCTCACATTTGCATGCCCCGCTCTCCACAGAAAGGCATGCCCATGAAGCTGCTGGTCATGTCAGCCACCCTGCGGGTCGAGGACTTCACAGATAATCAGAAGCTGTTTCAGACACCTCCGCCTGTCATCAAGGTGGATGCTCGCCAGTTCCCAGTCACTATCCATTTCAACAAACGCACCTCACTGGAGGATTATACCGGAGAAGCGTTTCACAAGACTTGCAAGATCCACCGTATGCTGCCTCCAGGTACACAAAGTCACATCCTAAATAAACTCAATAAAGAATTTCCATTAATAATAACCAGCATCATTATAATTCAATTAATACATCAGTGCAGTTTCATAATAAACTCATTCTATTATTTAAAATCAGTTTTTGCTCATACATGACCTGTAGGAAGATGGGCTCTCATTTAGTTTTGATTTTTATGTGTAGGTCTGTTTGTGTAAGTGTATTTTTAAGTAATGTTTTTTGAGGAGAATTAGGGGAGACTGTAAAACATTTTAGGAAGAAGGGAGACTCTTAGCTCACTGCATCGATAGCTGTGTGTGTTGAGATACTGTGGTGGGACGTAATCTGGTTAGAGCGGTTTGGGACTGGTCACAATGAGACACCCCCATGCTCATCTCATGTCTCTTTCAGGTGGTATCCTGGTGTTTCTGACCGGTCAGGCAGAGGTTCACAGTCTCTGCAGAAGACTGAGAAAAGCTTTTCCTTTCAGGAAGGGAAACACAACCACTGGTGAGTGTATCACATACCTGTTTGCCCTCTTACACTCTGACATATCTCTGAGTTTTTTTGTAGATTTACTCATCTTTGTGTGCAGGTGAAGACGAGGAAGCAGACACCTCAGAGGCAATGAGGAAGTTTAAAAAGGCCAAACAGAAGAAGACTGTTGTAGGTCTACTTTTAGTAAAACGCCTCCAAAAGACTGTAAATCTTTGTGTGTTTTTGAGTGTCATTAAGGCTGCCTCCATCCTCAACAGATATTTTTTGTGTTCATGTCTAAGAGAGTTGTTTCTCTATGCAGTCTCTGCCCCGCATTGACTTGGATAACTACTCTGCCCTGCCAGTGGATGAAGGGGATGAGGACAGGGAGGCAGGGATTGGAGATGAGGAGGATGAAGGCTCTGACCTGGACATTGGAGACAGTCCTGCTGACACAGGCAAATGAACACTCTAAGTGAATCATTCTTCAGATCCAGTTTCGTTTCTTTCAGATAAGTGTCCTTACAAACTTTGTTCTGTCTCTGTAGAAGAAAAAAAGGCTGACCCGTCCATTCCTCTCTATGTCCTCCCTCTGTACTCTCTGTTGGCCCCAGAGCAGCAGGCTAAGGTGAGATTAACATCCTGTCGCCACAAAAACAGATGAATATCATGATCTAGGAGAAGACATCGGATTGTTTTTTTTTACTAGAAAAGTGACATAAAAGGAAAAAACGATATAGTATCTGTGTGTGTGTGTGTGTGTGTGTGTGTTTGTTGACTGTAGGTGTTCAGGCCTCCTCCACCTGGTACTCGTCTGTGTGTTGTGGCCACAAATGTGGCTGAGACCTCCCTGACCATCCCTGGTATCAAGTATGTGGTTGATTGTGGCCGAGTTAAGAAACGTTTTTATGACCGAGTGACTGGAGTATCGTCCTTTAAAGTCACATGGACCTCACAGGCCTCAGCCAATCAGAGGGCAGGTAGAGCTGGGCGAACAGAGCCCGGACACTGCTACAGGTCAGGATTTTGAACCATTGTAACACTGTAATTACATAGTTGTTTTTAATCATCTCAGGGCAGACATTTAGAACTCTCCCTCTGTTCCTCTAATGTTTCTGTAGGCTGTACTCATCCGCAGTGTTTGGAGACTTCACTTTGTTCTCAGAAGCAGAGATCACTCGCAGACCTGTGGAAGACCTGGTTTTACAGATGAAGGACCTCAACATAGATAAGGTCACTGAAAATAGAACAGCTCAAACTTACCAGCTCGTTTCTCAGTGAAATTCAGTTGTATAAGAGAAAAAAGGTATTTTCATAAAAACACCTTTATATTTTCTGTTGGTGCAGGTGGTCAATTTTCCCTTCCCCACGCCTCCCTCTGCCGAGGCTCTTGTTGCAGCAGAGCAGTTATTAGTTTCACTGGGAGCTCTCAGAGAGCCGCCTTGCGCTGGAAGGTAATGGCCTGGCACTGGTTTTCCTTTTTCTGCCTTTACCAGGGTCCCTTGTGTTCTTGGATCACTTAACTACTTATTAGAAGGGTTCTTGTAATGTCTAAGGCTGTACCTAACTAAGGACTGTGCCAGTTGACTGTCAGTCAGCCCTTCAGTGTGACTATTCAACTGTATGTTCTCTTTCTTTATTTTTTAAATATATATAGAGCATAGACTGTCAGATGATCAACTGGCATGAATTTCACTGATGATTTCGATCATTTTTAAAATACAAAAGAGTGACAGGAACATATTTATGAGCATTTAAAACTCAATAAAAAAACAGCTGCATATGATACAGTAGTTAAATTGCAACCTCTTTAAATTGACAACATATAACGCACAGGGGAAGTATTGAGCAAACTGCTGCTTGGCACACCTAAATGAGGAGAAGACAACGACAAACTGCTGGGCTTGGGCTGCCTTCTACTGTAATGCACACTGGGTGACAAAAAATAAAATCAAAACAAAGACTTGACTAGATGAGTCTCAGTTAACTGATGGATTGCTCAACTAATGACTCGACTATTTGGGGACAGCCCTAGTAATGTCTGGTTTTCATTTAAATATTCATACAATGAAGCATGAAAAATGAAAGTTTATTGATTTATTTAATTTGACGTTACCTGAGATGGTATCCACTGGTGACTGTAGAACTCCTTAAGATCTTTTCCCTTTTATTGACGTTGACTGACAGTTTGTCAAACCAATGAGACTACCAGAAATGATTATTATTAAATTCTTATTATGGAAGTTAGACTTTGATCCCTTTGTGGCAGATTCTTTAAATCCTCTCATTGTCGTCATCCTCTTATTTTTATTAAAATTTTGATTGCAGTTTATCTTAGTTTACCCAGTGAGATTTGAAAAATTGCTAATTATCACGTCCCAACTTGTGAACTTTGTTTGTTATTGTCAGTGTGAAAGAGATGGAGCGAGCGCGGCTGAGCTGTCCCATCACCCCCCTGGGCAAAGCAATGGCTTCATTCCCTGTAGCACCACGTTATGCTAAAATGTTAGCACTTGGTAAGCAGCAGGATTGTCTGCCATATGTTATTGCTGTGGTAGCAACCATGACGGTCCGAGAGATCTTCGAAGACCTCGACAGGTAAGGGCACGTGTTTGCTGTAATGGTTTCTGTTGATAAACATGTTAAAAACTGGAATAGAGGCTTCCGGTGTGGCTCAGAGTTTACTCAAGAGGAGAAAAGCTCAGCAGCTTCTTGTTTCAGTAGTGCAAAAATTCACTGACTTAAGAGATGAAGCTAAAACTGAACTGACTGCTGCACTTTTCAAGCTCAGTCTTCTCAGAAACAACACTTGTTCCAAATTTCACACACTTCCCTCCTCAACCCCCCAAGCCTCTTCTCCCCTTTTACACAGGGGATGCCCCCCCCCCATGCCAGCTTGGTACCGTTTATAGAGAATAGCGTGGTGGAAAATTGCTGCAGTAATCTCTCCTTGAACAGGCTCAAATGTCTTTATTTTCATCTCTCTCCTCAGACCTGCACATAGTGGAGATGAGAGCTCCAAGCTTACTCAGCGTCGAGCTCGGCTTACCCAAATGAAGAGGCTATGGGCTGGTCAAGGAGCTTCACTCCTACTAGGGGACCTCATGGTCATGCTAGGTGAGCTTATTTTGTTCTCATTTAACTGAACTGTATTCTGTACATTGTAGGGAACTCTATTAGGTCATATGTTGGCGTTTAGAGGCCATGACATGGCTTCAGAAACGTAATTTTCTTCCAGGTTTTAACATGAAGCAGGATTTCATGGTGAACATTAACATCAGGGGGCACTTGATTTAACTGAGAATTGATGGATTGGGGTGCATAAATGGCTAGGACTACATTTTATTTGACAGAAACTTTACATACAAGATGCATTAATAAAAAACATGGACAACTTACAGGCAGAGAAAAGGCTGGGATTTTATTAAGTATGAACTGCATGTATACATGTGACTACAGGTGCCGTTGGTGCTTGTGAGTTTGCTGGCTGCACTCCTAAGTTTTGTGAGGAGAACGGCTTGAGGTTTAAAGCCATGGTGGAGATCAGGAGGCTTAGGGGACAGCTTACTAATGCAGGTACACATGTTCAGAAAACACAGAAAACCTAACACATATCTGCTACAGAACAACAGAAAATCATTTGTGTTCTCCTTTCCCAGTGAATGCAGTGTGTCCAGAAGTGGGAGTATTTGTGGATCCCAAGATGACTCCACCAACAGAGCACCAGGTGGTTTGCTTGCGGCAGATTGTTCTGGCCGGACTGGGAGATCATCTTGCACGGCGTGTGCAGAGAGAAGATATACTCGACCCAAAGTGGAAGAATGGATACAAGGTAAGCTGCACTGAGGAACATAATTATGATTTAGGAGAATGTATTGTACTGTTACTCTCCTTTACCTCCTCACTTTGATCTGTTTGTGTTCATAGACGCCTCTTATAGACGACCCAGTGTTCATTCATCCCACTTCTGCGCTGTTCAAAACACTGCCAGAGTTTGTCGTCTACCAGGAGATTATGGAGACCACCAAGATGTACATGAGAGGTAAATGAGCTTTGTGAAAAAGCCGGTAAGGTCAATAGTGTCCTGTAGTCACAGTGCTTTCTTATTGTTGACATTGAAAATTGTGAAAAAAGGGGCTTAATTGTCTTCACAGCATTTTCAGTGAGCTACTTGGTTTTCACAGAGTTAGGTGTGAGAATATTTGTTCAAGTTTTAAGATGTGTGGTGGTAAGTTAGTATAAAGTTGAGTTGAATTGTTTTGTTGCTGCTGTTACTCAAACTACCTTTGCAGAATAGTTTCACCAGGTAAATGATCTTTTTCTCTGTCAGGTGTGTCAGCAGTAGAAGGAGAGTGGATCCCTCAGCTTCTGCCTCAGTACTGTCATTTTGGCTCCCCTCTGGAGTCACCGTCACCCTGGTTCTGCTCATCCACTGGCACTGTCAGATGTCACCGTTCAAGCACCTTCTGTGAGTTCTCTACAGCTCAGCTGTCTTTTTGCTGAATGGCAGCTCTGCCTACATTTAAGCTATTTCTCTATCTTCTCCTGCAGTCCGTGTGGGCTGGCAGCTGCCTGCTGTGGAGATGGAGTATCCAGCTAGCTTGGAGCGTTACAAACTGTTTGCCCGTTTTCTTCTTGAAGGACAGGTATTGCAACAAAACTTTAAAGTTTTCCATTTCTGTTAAGCTTTTTCTCAGGTTTCAGCCTAATTACTGGTTAGCCTGCTCCCCTTATTGTTCATTTTGATCCCCAGTGGTTTTTATCTTGCCTGGGGTTCATATTAAAATATATGGTATAATCAATAAATATTTACACTTAACACTAAATCAGACATTTACATTATCACCACTACATCCAACTCAATAAAATTAGATCAAAATCAACTAATATTGACAAAAATAAACAGTATAAATCTGATCAACTCCAAAACTTAGTCAACATCAAAAAGTTTAAATTAAGTATAATGTCTTAGTGATGTTAACCAGTCTATATAGTTTGTCTGAACAACCTTAGTATGTGCAATTTCATCTACATTGTCCATTTTGTGTTGTCCCAAAAATGATGCATTTAAAATAATTATTATTTTATATTTTTATATAGGGAAAAAATCCATCATATGAATAAACTTTAAGACACCTAAACTTTGCAAAAAAGATGCTTTCATTTGACCAAACCTGACAGGAACACATATTGCGTCATATTGTTTACAGGTTTGTCCTAAACTAAAGAAAAATAGTGGCCACCTTCTGTCAAACCCCTCCATCATGCTGAAAACATGGGCAAAGTAAGTAAACACTTTTTCACACTGCTCTGCCCTGTTTGAGGACTTTTTTTTCAGTAAACCAATTGATTTGTTTCAAGGAAGGACTTTTATCTTACTCTTGTGCCTTCGTTGCTTTAGGCTGCAGCCCAGGACAGAGGCAGTGCTGGGAGCACTAGTGTCAAAAAGAATTGACTGCCGAGATGACCTCCTCACTGTCTGGAAGACCGAAGATAAATGTAAGGACTTCATTTGCTATCACTTATCTGAATTTGATTTAATTTGCTTTTTTAAAATGAGCTAATCATGTCGTTTTCTCCTGTAATTTTCTCCCCTTTCAGTCCTGTTGTCTGCATATTGCCAGTGGTTACCTGAGTCCATGCATCAACAAGTAGCCAAAAGCTGGCCCCCTGTATAAAAGCTTGCATTTGAAGAGCATAAACTGTGTTATGTACTTTTGAGCAGTGAAAAGGCTTCTTCAGACTCTGATGATTGTTTTCAATGATCTCTCAAAGTGCAACTGCCACCACACAACATGGTCTTTTCACTCATCTGTATTTTTACACTTGTCTATGATTTGTACAGTTTTGTCAGGCAAACAGTACTTCAAATAGAGGTCCGTCATGACTATCAACTTGTTTTTCAATGTGTTACTGTTAGTTATATATGTCTGATTTGGTCTTCATAAGACTTATTAAAACTGTAGCTCTGAGTATGGATGGTGTGATTTATTCATATTTTGTGCAAATGGTGGTTAGTTTACTAACCATCAACCAAATGGTTGTTATTTTTGACCCTGGCTTTATGTTGGGGGCCGTTTGGGACCAATAAGATGTCTCCCTGATAGTATTTCGTGATGACCATATAATATAGGAAGTATATAGTATTTTTGCACAGTATTGTACATATAGTATATTTCTTGTCAGTCCTACAGGTTCATGGGTGCAACTGTTGTGGGTAAAAGGTAAAAAAAAAATCATTTAGAAATGGAGAATTCTGTACAAATTTGCAGGGAACGTTTAGAGATGGCAAAACTATTTTTTCAAAGTACTGCTGTGATAGGCTAGTCGTGTCGTCATTTCCTCTTGTCAGCCGGTACACTTCCGGAAGAAGCGGAAGACAACAGTGGAAATTAATAGCTCACGATATTTTTTGCATAAGAAAACTGAAATTTTAATTTGAGCCTTTTGACAACCAAAGACCTGCGTTGTCGACATGGTGAGTAGCACTCTGTTATTATCCATCGCCCGCGACAAATTTGTATCAAAACAAGTTGTACTTGAAGGATTTAAGCTAGCAAGCGGCTAACAACAACTCGACGACAGGAGCAGAAATTACATTTATGCCCTGTCATGATGAAACTGAAGTCCTACAAACTCACGTATATGTATTGATGCTATGTCTTTTTATTAAACGGAACTGGTTTATTTCACAGTTTTCCTTCCACGTATTTGACCACCCGTTGACAAGAGGGTTTCAGAACCGCTTCTCCACTCAGTATCGCTGCTATTCAGTGTCCATGCTGGCAGGTCCCAATGATCGCTCCGACGTGGAGAAGGGAGGCAAAAGTGAGTATTGTTGTCATTAAATATGCCTGTACGTCATTCTTTCGTGCACTGCCAGCTAAACGGCTTGAAAAGTTTTACTGACTCTTTCTTTTATTGCATATACTGTTACCGGAACTAAAAAATGGCAAACTTGATTCTTTAGTTCACAATGCTTTTCCCATTTTGCAGCAGTCCAGTCCTAATGCCTCTTTGTCCCAGTCAAACCCTTTAACCCTGTTTTCCTGCAGTTGCCCACCCCCACATACTGTACTTACTTACTCACTTAAATGTCTACAAGAAAATCGAGTTAAGAGCGCATATGATGATAATATTACTTGCCAATGAATCGTCTGTGCTTTCTAGTGTTTTGTCTGTTCAGTTGTATCTGTCCTTTTGTCTGTTAAATGTACAAGCTAAATATCTAATTACATTAATCAAGGTGTCATTTTCTAAGTATATCTAGCCCTTTCATAATAAAATAAAAAGTCACAAATAATTAACATTAACTCAACCTCATGTGTTCAAAAACTTTCACCTGGCAGATAAGGTGTTCACATGGTCTTGTTTGTTGTTAACGTATCCACTTCTTTTTTTTCAGTAATAATGCCACCTTCAGCTCTTGACCAGCTCAGTAAGTGCAAATTAAATCAAGCACCTCTTCAGTATAAAGGTTTTCTATGAACCTTCCATGATTGTTATCCTTCTCATCATTTCCCCTGTGCAGGCAGGCTTAACATCACCTATCCGATGCTGTTCAAACTGACCAACAAGAACTCAGACAGAATGACACACTGTGGTGTTCTGGAGTTTGTTGCAGATGAGGGAATCTGTTACCTGCCCCACTGGGTGAGAAACAGTAACAACTTTAATATCGGTGTCATTGAGATTTAACTGTGCTCTCACCACAGTGATGAAGTACTAAAGTAATTTTCTGAAGTAGAAAGTAGAAAGATATTTATGTATACTGTGTTGATATTTTAAAAACTATGAATAAAAGGAAAATGTAGTTATAAATGTAGTAATAAGAAACTTGGATTAACCTCTAGAGTCCTGAGCTTTGGAAACCCAAGCTGTGCGGTCCTCATATGAGGACGCAGGGACTCTAGAGGTTAAGTATAACTGAGCTAATAGAGGTTTGGAAGAAGATGGAGGTGATTAAGAATTCCGAGTGACTGATAAGACTAAGACTAACTACATGTTTCTTGTTGTGTATGAAATTTTAAAGCCACTTTGTAAGTATTAGTCAGACCACTGCTGATAATTTGCTTTATTTTGTTTTCTGCAGATGATGCAGAATCTCCTGCTAGAGGAAGGTGGTCTGGTCCAAGTGGAAAGTGTTAACCTTATGGTGGCCACTTACTCAAAGTTCCAGCCACAGAGCCCCGACTTCCTGGACATTACGAACCCAAAGGCAGTGTAAGAAATATCAATCAGGAACATTAATTGCATCCTTTTCACATTTCATGTTTAACTAAGGTATTAATTTGTCACTTTGTCACAGACTGGAGAATGCACTGAGAAACTTTGCCTGTCTGACAACTGGTGATGTCATAGCTATCAACTACAATGAAAAGGTAAATAAGTTTATTCAAATGAGTGTTTAACTATTAGTGTTTTTGGTTTTATTTTTGTCCTGAATACCACTGCAAATGTGTGTTTGTTTCAGATATATGAGCTGCGAGTAATGGAGACCAAGCCGGATAAAGCTGTATCCATCATTGAGTGTGATATGAATGTGAGCGCCTCTGTTTTATCACAGACAACAGTAAATTATTCTCCTTCTTTTTAATTAATTGGAATTAATTATGTCTTGCACCTCTGTTTCTCAGGTGGATTTCGATGCTCCTTTGGGTTACAAAGAACCTGAACGACGAGCTCAGCACCAGGAAGAACCAGCGGTGAGGGCCAAACCCTAAAGTTACCTGTGCATGTTGTGCTCTGAACAATTTGATAAAAATCACTTCTTCACAGGAGGAAGAAGCAGATCCCAGCGATTATGCTGACATGGACACAGGATTCAGAGTGAGTACATGTCAGAGACAAACAAAGCAAATAATAATTGGAGGTGATGTAACTTCTAATATGTTTCTGATCCCCAGGCTTTTACTGGCTCTGGTAATCGTTTGGATGGTAAAACAAAAGGGATTGAGCCCAGCCCTGCCCCTCTTGCCCCAAGCGACATCAAAAGGTGACTAGCCTAAAAATTAAATATTGTAATACAGTGATTTATCTACAAGACTATAAGGTGCTGAGATTTTGGTTTTTTATGCCTTTATTAGACAGTAAGCAATAGAGAGTGGACTAAATCTTCTATAGGTTTGGCTGTAGGTAGGATGGTTAGCTGAATTCGGACTTTCTGTACAATATGACGTGGACACCATTCCAACATTCCATCTCAGGATTTCTCCCGCTTGTTGCTCACTCGTGTCCCCATGTTGTTTTATTGTGGTGTCACATGATACGTTCCTCGAATCTTTTGTCACACAGAGGCATTCCCAACTACGAGTTTAAAGTTGGAAGGATCACCTTCATCAGAAACTCGAGGCCCCAGGCCAAGAAAACTACAGACGATGTAAGAAATGTGATGACTTTATCAGATGTTTTAACTTTTTGACTTTGCTGTGCTGGTAGTATTAAGTAACCAGTAAAGTTTCAGCTTCTTGCTCAGTACAACCCCTTTCCATAGCACTTACTACTATTTAATAGATGTATTGTATAATTTAAATATTTATATTGAATTCTTGACATCAATTTCCTTTTTTTTTTTTTTTAGAGCTCAGGCTTTTATTTTCGGTTATACCTACTTTTAAATTTCTTGTAATTTTCTCAGGATGATGCCATGAACAGATTCATTGCCTTCTCTGGACAAGGACAGTCACTACGCAAGAAGGGCAGAAAGCCTTAAAGTATTGCAGGTGGAGAGACTGGATAAAGTGCACAGGCCCACCATATCTATTATCACCTTCAACAGCAAAGTAAAACAACTGGCCTTGAGATGGTTTTGTGTCTATGTCACTTTGGAAATGGAGGTTTTGCTGTTGAATAAGGATTATAGTATGTAATTAAAAATCTGAGTAGTATTTTTCTCAGCAGAATCTGAACTGCATAAAATACTCAGATGTATTCACAAGTCCTGGGTGGCTAATTTGAGCCAGGCATAGCAGATTATATCATCACACCACCAACACCAAGATTAATTTGTGAAATATGGTTGTAATACATATTTGAATTACCATGGACTTAGAGCATTTTCCCCTATTTTTCATAATTGTTGAATTTTTCCAGTTCACTTTATATATATATTGCTATCTAGAATCCCAGTCTTATGATAAATGGGAGCGATGGCTCTCTCTATGCTTTAAATAAATTTAATGCTGTTAATTTTTTTTTTCTGAATTATATAAATGATGAGCAAGTTCCTTTTTTCTCTTTTTCCTGGTTTATTTATAGACAAATAAAGGACGGTGTTTTGACACTGGCCGGGGCTAATAATTTTGGGATTTTTCTTGACTTCAGTTAAAAACATTTATTTTGGAATAAGTGGATGATTATTCATTGGATGTCTAGCTCAAATTAGACAATGTATGGCATGGAAAGAAGTTATAAGTAAGCAATTGCTACCTTATTATAAAATCAACAGAAATAAGAAATCTCCATATTTGTCTAAAAACAGACTCTATTGTGGGATGTTGGGGGGTGTACTTACCTTCATTGGTACACACTCCTATTGTTTATTTGCTGGTCAACCATTTGAACCCAAGTGAGGATTTTCACAATAACTGCTGTAGAACGGTGTGGTGGCGCTTTTGTTGTGAAAAGAAATTGAACCGGAAGTGTTCCCGTTTAAGCTAGCACAACTAATGTTAACCATGGATCGGTCTGGACAGAAACTATGGCGGGTAAGTTATTTCTAATAATTATGTTGCTCACAAAATATCCTTGTTTTAATTTTATCTGCCTTGTTCTTGAAATTCCTAATGAATAGTGAAGACTGTCAAATGTGATTTTAAAGTTAGCAGGGTGCTTGGCTATCGATACATTACCAAAGTCACCTCAGCTAGCTAGCAGTAAGCAATGTCAGACATGCCAGGAGGTTTTAACAGAAACCTTGGGTTATATGTCCGATTCACTGTTTGCTTTGAAATGTAGCTTTAATTATCACGTAAAAACGAACTACACGTAAACAGGGATAAGTTTATTGTAACGCTAGACCAGCGACTGAGCAAACTGTTTTAACAGCAACCACAGGGAGGCGCTGTCAGATATGTTTTTGTCGTTCTCTATTTAGGAATAAGTGTGAACCGTTATATTTAAAAGCATCTAAAACTATAGTGCTTGTTTTATGTCTTATTGTTACCAGATGATGTATTAATTCGGATAAACCTGTAAACCAAAAGTATTAAATAAGACATGGTGAAAGAAATGTCAGTAATGGAAATTTCAAAACAGCTCATTGGTGTGAAACTATTTAATGCTGCTGCTTTTCGCAATAATTGAGTTAATTTCATTCACTTTTAATATAATTGCAGGACTTTTGTTTCAGAATGGCCTGTTCACAATGCAGTTTTCCAAAGATAGTTTTGTTGAATATTTTCTTTTATATCTAATGATTATTTAATTGTCATTCATTACACCCACTTGAATGATGTTAGAATCTCATTCCCACTAAAGTACAAACTATAACAAGCAGAACAAGTTAAACACTCCGAAGCCTTATCCTTAATATGTTCTAAAAGAATATCCTGATGCTCTTATGACATTAAGTGTAACGAGGGAAGTGGAAAAGATGCAGTCATTCACAAGAAACAAAACTGATTAAGATTAAAATATAACTTGTATAAGTTATAGATCAGTGATTTATTCCTGCATTTGTCCATTTAAACAGCCACCCAGGGCATGTGATGACTATTGGAGTGAGTTCAGACACTGCAAAAGCTTGTGGAACCGTTTCCACCACTACTACACCCATGGTACCTCCCCATCCTGCCAGCAGTGGAAAGAGGACTACCGTAACTGCAGAGAGTGGGAGAAGCGCAAAAGCACAGAAGCAAAGGTACTGTACACCGGTGTGAAGTTGTTGATTAGACCTGAACCTTGGATTTTTCTGACACAGTACAAACAACTGCAATGACTTAGTTTGTAAATAGGACCTTTTAAAATAGCTTTAAAAATATGCAAATATTGCAGTTTTGTGATGCTTTGCCTGAGAAATTTTGTTTTTAAAAGGTGTTGAACTATCTTCATTTTATATTTATGAAAATACAAAACCATCTGGTATATGTCAGTTTTATTCTAAATACATTAGCTGTGTCAAAAATGCAAATTTTCAAAGTATTAGTTGTGATTACTGCCATCATTATTGCCCACCAAGACCTGAAATGGTAACATTTTTGATTGTGACACCACTCAGAAGGGCTGGGTATTAATTGCACCCACACTTATTTGTCATACAGTAGCTTATTCTGACAGGCCAAAGAAACAAACTGTATAGGGAATACAAACAAACAGTTTCTTGCTTTTAATCACATTTCCACATTCAGAATTCATTGTACTGTCAAATGATAAAATGTTGTCTTCTACCGATTAATGTTTAAGACCACCTTGGATTTGGTACAAATTGTTTCTTTCATCAGCTCTGCTCCTCACACTTTCAAATGCTTATGGCTTCATTTGCTTGTATGAAAATTCATATATTTTTTCTATATGTGTATATACATATTGTAGGAAGCGTTGCAGAGAAGTGAAAGAAACAGAGTGGCAGAGCAGACAAAGTTCACCCCAGTTTGGAAACTGAGGCAATACCCTCCCAGAGACTGGAACATGCCCCTGAACCAGGACAAGCCTCAGGACTCTTGAACAATAACAGTGAACCTGCTGTTAAAGCAAAGTAAAGTGAACATCCACCATATGCTGCATTTCATTTCATGGACAAAATCCTTTACAGCTACATGCTGGCCATTACTGACAGCTGCTATATATAAACATATGTACTGTATTGTTTTGGTGGCATTTAGTGGCCAGGATGATTTGGATTGGGTCAGTTAAAAAAACTGCATTTTCAGTTTTCCTTCATTATGTTTTATGCAGAGGTGTGACGGTTTTATACAGAGGTGTGAATGTGGAAACAATTCAATGCAGAACTTCCATGAATTGTTACATGTGATACATAAATTAACTCGGGGGACTGTAAGCCTCCTACTCTTGATGGCAATTCAAGAAAACAAAATAAAAAACCAAACCTGTACAGTGTACTTCCCATCTACACCAGCTCTTGATGACTGTATCTTGGCTTATTGAATGACGTAGAGGCAGTGACACACACACACAAAAAATACACCCAGGCTGCCCTCATAACCGTTTGTGTCCATTACTGTGTGTAAACTTTAGTGATGTCATTGAATTTTCCATCAGGAGCTTCATAATCTGTCTTGGGTGGTGTGTAGGCAGGACCTTCATGAGTGAAGGGAAACAGAAGGGGGTCTTGCATTAGTGCTGCCTGGTACAGCTCCTCAGACTCCAGCTTCAGCTCCTCCAGTGCCTCCCTCTGTGCTTTCAAAGCAAGTTCAATAGCCTGCACTTCAGCCATGTGCTGCTTCTGCACAAAGACAAATGATCAAAAAGTGCACTAAGTATACATGAGAGAGAGCAGATATCAGAAGCAACATTTTCTCTAAAAGCTTTAGTGATGGCGGTGCGACAGGTAAATGGTGACCTTTTTGTATCGACTCCACTCCTTCAGCAGCAGGGCTCGACCCTCACTTTCTTCAAATGACAGCTTTGGTGTAGAGCGTTCCCTTTGTAAGAGAATAATAAACACTAATTTGTACCATGTCAAAGCCAGTGAGGAAAGAACAAAGGCAAAGTATGTCAAAGAAAGCCAAATGATTCATGAAAGCATGGCCATAATATATTAAAATGAGTCATTTTAATGTTGAGTAAGCTGTGGCTTGTCTTGTGGTGTTGTTTGGTAGTCTTAATATCAAACAGCCAACAGAGATCTTCCTGTGATGTTGTTCAACTGGGGTTGTCATAGTTTAATGCCAAATCCATCCTTACAACTACTGTATGTCCTGTAAGGAATCAATACAATTTTTAAACGTGACTACAGAACAACTCAGATGAAGCCATCTTTTTATTCTAAGAACCCTCAAGAAATTGATTTTCACATATCAGATTGAAATGCAACTCATGAGTGGTTTGAACTCTGAGACTTAAAGGATAAGGCCGGTAATTTTCTATATTAACAGTATTTTCAACACTCCCCATACAGAGATTAAAACCAACAATGAATTGCCTCTACTCATGTCAGTGTGTCAGTCCTGGGTCGGCTTATTCATCTGTGCCACAGACCTATATTGTTGTTCAAAAAAAGATTAAATATACGTCAAGAAAACACAGTGTTGCGCCAAGTGATATATTTCTTCATTAGCAAACACCAGACCGGAGTGTGATGGGCTAGTGGACTGTAAACAAAGCACAGAGCCTGTGCAAGGTCTCACACATGTGCAGTTAACTCTGACTCATGTTAACTTCAGGAAATTATGGCCGCATGGAGCCTTTGGGGCAACATAGTTGGGTCTGGGGTTTTTTTAATGAAAAAACACGTTACCCAATGTAATAGTTGTGTTTTCCTTATGTGTTTTTAATCATTTTTTAACAATAACACATCTGTCACACAGATGAAGAAGCTAAAACAGTAATGGTAGCTGACAGACATTAACAGTGAGAAGAGGCAATTCATTGTCAATTGTAGTCTCTGTATAGAGATTAATGAAAATACTATTAATATAGAAAATCACCGACCTTATCTTTTAAGTCTATGGCGAACAGATGCAGATTAATTCTGGTTGCTGAGTTTAGATTTCCTGCTCTCCATTGGCTGCATAGCCCAATGCTAACCACAGATCCAGTGGGCAGAACCATCAAAAATGAGACCTTCCTTGGATTAATACTACTGCTAATTTTATCTGGTGCAACAGGAGCTTGACACAGACTCTGGACATTGCTAAAAGATGAGGAGTAATAACATATCTTTTCCTTCATCTTGCTTAAAACTGGCATTTTGCTTTATATACATGAAAGATAAGAGATATGGCTGGCATTTTTCTATATTTTCCTTAACATGAAAAAAAAAATTCCATGAAAAGGCCAAAGCCAACATGTCACCCTTGCCATTGTTCACTGATGTATTTTCAGTAGTTTAATACTTCTGATAAGCTACATGAGGCTTTGGATTCAGAGGCAGTAATTTGTTGATGTTAGGTTTTTTCAGAACATTTGTTGACAATAAAACGAATATTGAATAATGCTAGACTCGGTCTACATGGATGTTACAATACCCAGCAACGCAGACATGTTAACAACACCTCAACACATATCGAACCTGATCACTTGTGAGTGACAGTGTGGACAGCAGTGAAGTGAGCTGTACCTTGTTTCATCAAGGCATTTAGCTGGAGTGATGAAGTCCTCTATGGGGATAAACTGAGAAGGAACCTTCTCCAGCTTCTTCAGCCTTTTTTTCAATCTCTCTCTCAATTGCAGCTCCCTTCTTGGATCTGCTTTCTTCTTCTTTTTGGGCTCCGCTCTTATCAAACACAAAGCATAGCTCTAGGTAAGCATGTTTAATCACAAGATGCATTTTGACACAGATCAGATGGATAGATAGATACTGACACTGTCACTTAAGATACTGTCTCTGACACTGTCACTTAAGATACTGTCTGGGACTGTGGTTATCAAAATGATTTAAAAATGAACAACCTCAGATTACTTTCCCCAGTATACTCACCAATGTGATTTTATCACTAATTGTCTAATTCTGTTTCTGAGCATTTCTTGCTAAGAATAAATATCAGCTGTACAGTCTGAATTAAAAAAAAAAAATCATACCTGTGGCAGAATGCATTTAATAGAGTTGGGGTCTAACAGGCTTTTCCTTTTTTATTAAAGTCTTATTCTTTTTGATACACCATGTCAATAGCTGATTTCAGACATGCCTCTGTGTCGCCTTATTTCTGAAATGTTGCATATTTTCCGCTTTGAACTCTGAAATCTCAGAATTGACACAGTGGTAAGCTTGTTTAAGAAAGGGGGGCATGACAACTGTCAAGGTTCAAGAGTTTGTATTTAATCAGTTGGCTTTCTGTAAACAGTGGTGAAAGTTGTCTGATTGGATGTTGACAAAGTCTCATCCAGGAAAATTATAAAGTCCAAACCTTTTTCTAAAGAAAGTTTTATGGAATGAAGTTGACAATTGAAATAGTCAAAAGAAAGTAAACAGGTTTCCTCTTTTGCTGACCAAATCATAAAACTGTCATCTATAAATCTGACACAGTACATATTGTACTATACGTGTATAATCACTATGAATGAAATCATTCTCAAGCTTGCTCATAAAGAGACAATATGCACAGCCTGAAATGGATCCCATTGCAGAGCAGTATTGCTACATGTGATATTCAATTGTCTTTTGTAAGTAATTTGATTTCTTGTCACTAAGTGTGACACTCTTGTGATCACTGGTCAAGGTAACCACCAATTCTTATGAGCACATAGATAAGATAGGGCCACTAGACTGGCATTTTAAAATGCTGGATATTAGATAATGCTTTGTTGTGCATATTGTCCAACAAATCTGCAATAAATATATATAAAATTTATTTGACATGCAATAAACGTGGGACTGAGTATTGAGTAGAGTACATGGCACAATTACTGTTCTTCCTCTCTATTGTTTAAGTATGTGAAATAAAAGAAACAGTGGATTAACATTTGAAGAAAAGCTAATTTTGATTTCTGTTTTTGCAGGGCTCGTGTTAAATCTTTTCACTTTAAACATAAAAAATGTAACTTGTAGTCAAATCTTTGCATACAACTGTATAATTCACCGTACCTCAGTGGAGCAGATGTCTTCAGGGTCATCACTGGCGCAAACCAAGGACTCAATACAATATGGTGATGTTCTCTCGGCAGGAAGCTGAGCGACAACAAACAGAATACAGATCAAAACATGCCACCTATAGGAAACGTGCGTGAACGCGGGGGTATCTGTCAACCATAGAAATTATTCAACAGCACTCCCCCACTGATTAACCTTAGCTAAGTTAGCTCCTGGTAGCTACCGCCTTAGTGAGATAGTTCACATCTTAACCTATTACCGACACTTACCTTGACGGAGCAGTCTGTCGGAATAACATCCTGCAGAAACAGTGCGATAAAGCCAGAGACATGTTTTTGGTGTGAGTTGTTTCACTTCAAACTCACAACCGTGGTCAGAATAACAAAAATGTTCACATGCAGCTACCCATCACTTTGCCTATCTCATTACTTGCGCGACGGATCCAGACCAGCCGTGGAGCAGGAAGATGACGTTGCAAATGTTAAAGACGGCCGCACTTTCGAGTATTTTCCTTGCATTAAAAATTAAACATGGTTTAAATATGGCCATGTTATAAATACAATCAATAATAAAATATGCAATATTCAGGATATATATATATGTGTGATTCATTATCCATCTCGAAATTTGAATTTATAGTTAACACTTTTGTCGAATCTTACTACAGGAGAGAAAAGTTAGCTGATTTTGCTGATGTAGGGGAAAGGTCGACGCTAGCTCAGGCTTCATATTCACCACAGAGTATGTCAGAGTGCCACAGTTAACATATTCGTGTCGAGGTTTGAACTTGAAAGTGGTGGATTATTGAATCAGCATCATGGCACTTCTCAGAGGTAAACAAACACGTTGCAATTCATCAGGAAGCCAAGAAAGGCAGGCATAAGTTAACGTTACATGCTGCTGGACGGTAGATTTGGAAATTTGTTATTAACGTAGGAGTGTATTATTATGAATGACCTCAAATAATTGCTTTCACTGTAAAATCGACTTTATTTAAATTCTAATGTGAGGAAACCGTGAAACTTGTGCTAAGCATAACGTTGCTGCAATGTAGGGGCAAGGTGACAAGCTGGTGCCAAGATTATTGCGTTAACTTAACCTGGAATTTATCGGTCGCAGCAGCCCCTTTCTGTGGTAATATATGTTTAAAAAAAGTTTATAATTGATAAATAGACATTTTCTCTATATGTTCTTAGAAACTTTAGGACAGCAGCGGTCCTTCTGCTGCACCCACTTAGAAACTAAGTTTTGTACTGCGAAAATCAAGAACTGTTTGTGGTTTCATTCGTTATGATCTGACTTTATATATGAAGGTAGCTTATGATTTTTGATATTCACAAGCGTCATACAAGACAGGTAGATTGAGATTTTTTTTTATCAACAGATTATCTTCCATGGCAAATATTTTGTATGCCAATCCTAGTTTGAAAATTATACCCATATGTACTTTAATGTAAAGGCTGCTTCCTCATCGCATAACATACTTGAATATACAGTACATGAACAGTCTTCACAATATAGATTATGTGCTGAGCTGTATTACTCTGTTTCATAATTTTACCACCTTTTTTGTTTATATGTTTACTCTTTTTGACATTTGGCAGTACCACTGCTTAAAGCTTAAAATGTTTGGAGTCTTACTTTTAAATGTCATAGGTTACAGATTAGTACTTTTAAAGTGTAATATGTAATGTAAATACTTTAGTTACTTTATCAAAGTAGTGTAACGTTATTACTTATTACTTGAACTGCTTTTTGATTACTTCTCTAAAAATGTTTTAACATGGGCAATAAAGCTGAAAGGTCCTAACATAAATTTAAACCAGGACAGAGGTTAGTCAGGAGTTCCATGCCTGACTGGAAACTAGGCAAATCAATACAATATTTCAAGGTAGAGATCATACCTACTAGCTACTTATTTTGAAAGTTAAAAAAACCTTGATAGCTCCATATTCCCTGAAGAGAAATACTACTGGGAAAGAGGTTTACTCTGGTTGTTTCTCTTGTCCCTCAAATCAGTTTAATGTTAGTTTCCCCATTGTACTGTATCCTTATCATCTTCATCTGTTGTGTCAACCATCTTTGCAGTATGTACCATCCCAGTACTTCTTCACCCTGTTATCTAGCCGTGGCTAAGTGCTGGGTCATGTAACTTTTGTGTTGCTGTACTAAAATGCTCCTTTTCTCTACAGGTGTATTTATTGTAGCTGGAAAGCGCACTCCATTTGGAACCTATGGAGGAGTGCTGAAGGATCACAGTGCTACAGACTTGGCTGAGCATGCAGCCAAAGCTGCCCTGGCTGCAGGGGGTGTGGCACCAGAACTTGTAAACAGTGTCATCGTGGGAAATGTCATGCAGGTATAGTCACATTGAACAGACTGATTGTAAGGACCATTGCATGAAAAAGCTTATTTAGGATACCTTTTCTCTTTCTGTCTGTCCCTCTAATTTCAGAGCTCAGGTGATGCAGCCTACATTGCTCGTCATGTGGGCCTGAGGTGTGGTGTTCCTATCCCAGTGCCTGCGCTCACTGTGAACAGGCTGTGCGGATCTGGTTTCCAGGCCATCATCAGTGGTGCTCATGTAAGCACTCCACCAAGATCAAAAAACATTCTGAGGTGTTGTTCTGCTATGTTTTAGCATTTAGGACATAGTTATTGGACTGCATTACATCAAGTTGTTTCTAATATTCTGACCCCCTCATGAATGTTAATGGGAAAGACAAAAATTTGAAACACCTGTCTATATAATGTTGTCTGTTGCCTTTAGCTGTGGCCTCAATAAGAAGCATATAATTGAATTTACACATTTCTGACGGTGTCACCAAGATCTCAACATTATTAGCTTTGAAATGTGTTAGATTGTAGAGGTGTACCTAATAAAGTGGCTACTGAGTGTACATGTGTAAAAGACTGGAGCTATGTCACAGAGAGCATGGTCCATACAGTAGTAAAAATAAGATTTTTCACATTTGTCAACTGAACATAATGTGATTTACCTTTTTGTCTTGTTGATCCAAACTAAAACTTGTTACCTTGTGTGTTTGTAGGAGATTTGCCTGAAGGAGTCAGAGGTGGTCCTGTGCGGAGGATCAGAGAGTATGAGCCAGGCCCCGTATGCTGTTCGCAATGTTCGATTTGGTACAAAGTTTGGAGTTGATCTCAAGGTTGGCTTTTGGTTGATTGTTTCTACTCCCTGTGATGCTCACAAAGACAACTTTTTAAACCACAGAAGCCTTGACACACAAAATTTAAATTCTCATTCGTCTGACAGCTTGAGGATACTTTGTGGGCAGGTCTGACGGACCTGCACGTCAAACTCCCAATGGGAATCACAGCAGAAAACCTGGCAGAGAAATACCAGATCACACGAGAAGACTGTGACAACTATGCATACCAGACGCAACAAAGGTGGAAGACAGGTAGGACAGTTTATTTTTTGATAGATTTTCTGTTGATGGGAACCTCACCTTACTAATAACATTGAAATATTTTTTATTTTTTTTGTGAAGAGGTATTGTAGTGATCAAGAAGTTTCTGCTCAAGACAAGCCCATTCTTAATAATTAAATAATTTTTTTTTCCTATTTACAGCTCATGATGCTGGTTACTTCACAGCAGAAATTGCTCCCATTGAGGTGAAAGCTAAGAAAGGCAAGGTGTCCATGGCTCAGGATGAACACCCTCGCCCCCAGACCACAGTAGAACAAATGGCCAAACTGCCTACAGTCTTCAAAAAGGGAGGGACTGTTACTGCTGCCAATGCTTCGGTGAGTTTAGGCCCAAGGTGTTCTGCTTTACTTCAAACACTGTAGATGAGATCTTATATCATTATATTTAAAACACTGGACAGAGTCTTATTTGCATGGACAAGCTAAAAGGCTGATTTTCTCAGTTCCTTAAACGTTTTTGATGAATGTTTTCCACCCAACAGAGATACATTTAACACTGTTGCCATTTATTTGTTTCATCAAAAAGAGGAGACATTAAGTTATTCAGTTAAGGATAAAATAATTTTTATTCATGTTATCTCTATATGAGATAAGATTTTGTAGTCTTTTCAAATAATCAAGACTTGCGGCAATATAGAGTTCACCTTTTAATCTAAATCTCATGTGTATATTTTTGCTATTACCATAAAAAGTAGCCCACTATTGCTAAAATTAACAGTCTGTTCATCATTTCCAGGGTGTATCTGATGGTGCCGCTGCTGTAGTGATTGCAAGTGAAGATGCATTGAAGGAGCACAAGCTCACTCCGCTGGCCAGAATTGTGTCCTATCATGTGTCAGGCTGTGACCCAAGCATTATGGGAATTGGTGAGCAAGACCACTGTTATGGGGATGCCATTTAACCCTTATGAATAAAAAAGGAATGAGTGACCTCTAAACAGGTATTTTACAGTCAGAATTTCTGGTTTCCTATAATCATCTTAGGTCCTGTTCCAGCAATTGCAGAAGCTCTTAAAAAAGCTGGTCTCATGCTCAACGATATGGATCTTGTGGAGGTTTGTTATGAGTGAAAAACCAATCTTTCTGACTTCCTACATTAGATTATGTCATATGGTTCAGTAGTGGTGGAAAAAAATGTTTTTTAATCAAAGAAAAGTATCAATACAACAATTTAAAAAACACTTCATTGAAGGGAGAGGTCCTGTCCTTATGTAAAAGTGCAGAAGTACCATTAGAAACATGTTCTTAAAGTATGGCCCTCAGATAAATGCAGTGGAGTAAGAAGTACATTTCCTTCTGTAATGTACTAAAGTAGATTTTTTAAGCAACCTAAAATGAAGATACTCAAGAAAAGTACCTTGTTTTGAGTAAATAGTCTCCAAAACTGCATATATGTTTTGATTTATTCAGGTAGTGCTTTCTCAGGTGTGTCTCTGATCTCATACAGGTGAATGAGGCCTTCGCCCCTCAGTTCCTGGCTGTTGCTAAGGCTCTCGGACTAAATCCAGAAAAAACCAACGTTAACGGTGGAGCTATTGCCGTAGGACATCCTCTTGGGGCTTCTGGAACACGCATCACTGCTCACCTGGTTCATGAGCTCAGGTAGTGTGATAATTGGTAATTATATGTACAGCAGACTATATGATGGAACAGTAAGTAGCTTTAAAAAATGAATTTTGTTTCAGGCGACGAGGAGGCAAGTATGCTGTTGGCTCTGCCTGCATCGGTGGTGGTCAGGGCATCGCTGTTGTTCTTGAAAAATGCTGAAATAGCTGCCAGTATCAGAAGAATTCCTGTAGAAAAGTGCCTTGCACACACACTGTCCACTCACAGAAAGTAGGATAACGCGTACTAAAAATGAGATTTATTTCTACATACATGTAAAATGGCAGATGTTCTTTTAACATAAGGGATGCTTGGCTTTTCGCTGGCAACCAAGCGACCACTTTCAGATTATTGATACAAAAATGTACAGTAAATATTTGTCCATTGTTTCCTTGGAAGCATAGTGAAGATACAAAGCTAATTCATGGTTTTGATCAACACTTCTGTGCTCGTTGTACCAGAGTGTGGCAAGAGTGTGCTTCTGAAACACAGAGGTAGTGAATGGTACATAGTAACACGTGTGCCATATTAGTAACACATAAAGTACAGTTTGCTCTCATCACTCCTTTACCAAGGATTGCCAAATACTAAGTCTAACTTGTAGTGGCTCCAATGAAAATGATTATGTATTTCTGTGTCAATGTGTCTCAATAAATTCAAATTTGAAAGTTGAGTGAAGTTTTTCATGAGCATCCCTTGACAGAAGCCTATGCATATTCACACTACTTTATGGTTGTCTCTTTGCTAAAAAGATTTATTATATTGAGTTAATCATACAGCAGTGACACTTGGCACGTATTGCTTTTTATACTTCTAGTTTTGTTGCTGCAGTCTTAGCAAGTAAAAAGAATGTTTATCTTAGATTTGTTTTAGTTTTTTTTTTAACTCCTGCTTAAAATGGTTTTAGAAAAACAGATAATACAACTATAGAGAATGGATTAATGAATGGGTGGTGTTTTATATTGGACAATAATATAATTCAGGTTTAACTTTTTTTTTTTTTTTTACAATAACAGCCCGCTAAACTTTTTGAAAGTTATATTATTTCTTTTTTGAACACTGAAAAATGGAAATGTGAATAGATGAAAATCTATAAACGCATACATTGCAGCTGTTGATGTATTATTTATAGCAGTCTGCCTCTGTTTATGAACTTCGATGTATCAAAAGGCACTAAATATTGTCAGTGATGCTGCTCGCCCAGCTGACTCCCTGTTTCAGACATTGCCCTCAGGGGGAAGGTTCAGGCAACACAGTTTTAAAACAAAATGAGTTTTAAAAAAGTGCATACCCAGAGGCTATCTGGTTGCTAAACAGTAAGCCCATCTCACTTTAAGGTTTTAGTCCTTTTTATTATTACCTTTAAGCTGGTATTATGAAATGTCCTTTTGTTGTGTTGTTTTTAAAAAGTCTGTATACACATACACCAAGACAAATTCTTGAATATTTTTATGTTTGGTAAATAAAGTTCAATTGATTTCAATATAAAAAATAAGTTCTTAATTTATGGATATAATACTTCCCTTAGAGAAAAATAAAGACTATATACAGTGGATTACTAGCTTTCTGACAGACAGGAAGCAGCAGGTGAGGCTGGGTAAAACCACATCCAGCACCCGGACAGTAAGCACAGGCACCCCACAGGGATGTGTGCTCTCCCCTCTGCTGTTTTCACTCTACACCAACGACTGCATCTCGAAGGACCCCTCTGTCAAGCTCCTAAAGTTTGCCCATACTTGGCAGCACTGTATCAGCAGTAAAGTCCTAAAAGTTCCTGGGCTCCACTATCTCCCGGGACCTGAAGTGGACGTCCAACATCAGGACCATCACCAAGATGGCACAGCAGAGAATGTACTTCCTGCGCCAGCTCAGGAAGTTCGACCTGCCCCAGGAGCTGCTGATACAGTTCTACAGAGGAATCATCGAGTCCATTCTCTGCATCTCCATCACTGTCTGGTTTGGCTCAGCAACCAAACCGGACAAGTACAGACTTCAGCGGACAGTTAGGACTGCAGAAAAGGTCATTGGTGTGAGCCTGCCCTCCATGGAGGACCTGTACACCGCACGGGTCAAAAGGAGGGCGGAGAGGATCACTGCAGACCCCTCACACCCTAGATACAATCTGTTTGAACTCCTCCCCTCTGGATGGCATTACAGGTCACTGTACACTAAGACAACCAGGCACAGGGACAGTTTCTTCCCCTAGGATGTCACTCTGATGAACACTTAACCAACAACAGTATGACTGGACCATAACCCTCAGTGCAATACCTATAAATATACATTGTACAGATTATACGGATCTGTACAGGTCTCTAGTTTTAAGTACTCTGTTTTTATTCATATTTATCTCATTTCAATGAGCATTCCTTTGTCTGTCTGCATTGTTTACTGCCTGTTAATATGGTTTATTTTGTTATATTACACAGCCTTATGCTTGTTTACTGTTTACTTGCCCCTTGCATGGGGATATGTACATAACACACTGAGAGCCGATGTACCAGAGTCAAATTCCTTGTGTGTCTGACACACCTGGCCAATAAAGTAGATTCTGATTCTAATGCAATAACTAATTGTTGTATGACCAGATAAAAACAATATTTTAGAGAAATGAATTTGTTTATTCAAAAAAGCTAAAAATTAACAAAATCTTTCTCCAAAAGATCTTCTGGTAATACCAGTTGTTGAAAATTTACAACATCACAAAAACTTCAAAAAATATAGTGAATACTACAAGGACCAGAATACCCTTGAAAATAAACGCAATGACATCAACGTCATGGCGCATTGTCCTCATATCCGGGAGATCACCGGATGTCGGTCTTTTTTTCTCATAGCAAAGGTAAGGTAGTTTTGTCTTCGTGTGATTGTAGGAAAATCTTTTTTCATCTGTCTTGCAGAATAAAAATGAGAGTCTACAAATGACAGGAGATGAGTCCTTGTGTTTAGACGATGCCACAGACATCATTATTACCATGATTAATTTACCATGTTTCTGTAATAATGACCATCTTATGTATTGGCTGTCCCAGGCCTCCGGTTAGCCTTCGTGCTGTGTGTAATGTTAGCTAGCGGGCTAGCAGAAGCGAGCTGTCTTTCGTTACGCTTTTGTATCATTAGTACCAATTCCGTTACTGCACTCTTTAAGATTTACTTTAAAACCCCGACTCGTCTTTTCGGGATTGAAGTGGCTGGATAGCCAGCAAAGCCACCGCTCTAGACAATGTTGCTACTGCTAGCTAACTTGTCATGCCTCTTCTGCAGTGGGGATGACAGTACACATAACACTGCTGCAGTTGTTGGTCTAACTTCTGTTTCACGTTGCCTTGTATCAGATGGTAGAGGGAGACAAGAAAAAGCCTGCCAAGAAGAAGCACGGGAGCCGGAACCCGGTTCTGGCCCGGGGCATCGGCCGCTACTCCCGCTCTGCTATGTATGCCCGTAGGGCCATGTACAAAAGGAAGACCAAGACCACGGAAACCAAGGTGAGGTTAAACCGATGACACTCCACAAAATGAGTGATACCAGAAGCCCTTTGCACATCACATTTGTTGACAGTGCCTTGCTTTGATAATAATTAGTTGCTCTTGTTTCAGATTGAGAAAAAGATTAAGGCAAAGCCCCAGGCCACCGTTATCAAGACTGTTGGAGGAGATAAGAATGGTGGCACTCGTGTTGTCAAGCTGCGCAAGATGGTGAGTGATGGAATTATGCAAAGAAAAACAAATCAAAATATGAGAGGCTCACATTCACGAACTGTTGCCTGACTAAGGCGGAGTGAACTCTGTTGTATAGGAACAACTGGGAGCATACACTGTTCAGTGCTTTGGCATTCACAGATCAAATAAATGGACACAAACTGTTAGTGCAGGGCAGCAACAATTTATGCACACAAATGCTTAAAGGTGTCCTATACCACACCTCACACAGTATTTTTCAGGCTACTGTAGTACTGGCAAAATGGTAAACAAGGATTTTTTGTGTGTGTGTACATAGGATAAAATTTTGCTTGTCTCCATTCTGATGCTGATTAGTCACTTGAGCTGATATAGTGCTGTAAGCTCTAAATAAAAACCCAAATTTGTCATGTCAAGTGAAAAAGAGTCCACTTTAATTTTGGGTGTGTCTGTCATCTACTTGATTTCTGTGGCCATCCTAAATTAAAATGGTAATATTTTCCACTGTAGCCCCGCTACTACCCAACAGAGGATGTTCCCCGTAAACTGAAGAGCCATGGAAAGAAGCCCTTCAGCCAGCACAAGAGGAAGCTGCGTGCCTCCATCACCCCAGGAACTGTCCTCATTCTGCTCACGGGCCGCCATCGTGGAAAGGTGAGAACCATTTGTAGCACATACCAAAACAATGATAGGATATGAATTATATTCTGTAAATGTCATCACATGTAAACAAAAGAATATCATCAGAATTTTAGATCTCGGAATAAGCCTACATTTGACAGTTTATTTTTACGTAGGCTTAGCAAACATGATAAAACGTGTCATGTTTGTAATTTCCTCCCACAGTCCAAAAACACGTGCGTTAGGTTTAATTGGCAAATCTAAATTCCTTGAATATGTGAATGTGATATGAATGGTTGTCTGTTGTTGGCCCTATGCTGGAATTGTGACTTGTCCAGGTGGTGTACCATGTCTTGCCCAATATTAGGTGTGATTGGCTACAGCCTCCTGTCAACATCTGAAGATGATCTGATGGCTGTTTGTAAAGGAAGCCAGTTATGATTGTTCTCAAAGGCAGTATACATTTTAGTTTAATCCTGTTCTAAATTATTTGAATATACACTTCTTGAACTTTGTGCTGTCTAGATTGATTAGTCGGAGTATAAAGTATGGCAATAAAAGATTTTTGTGATCTGGCAAATGTTTTATTCAAATACAGAGGCAGCAACAATCATTCTAATTCATTGCTCGACAATCTAAAGTAGATGGTTGGTTGTTATAGTGACATTGTTTCTAAAACAGTGACATTGGATGGTATTTTTACTGGTTGCAATCATGATAGACTTCTCCTGAACTGTCATGGATAAAACTGTTACTAAACTGACAGCATGATGACAGCTATTGTCCAAGGGAAAAAAAAGTGGTACATCTTTGTTTATAAAAGCTTGTGCTGAAGCACCCATTGTGGGTTTAACAAGCATACTGGACCTATTGTAATCACACACCCTTAGTACCACAGACATTGTTGCTCCCTCCCACTCTCAAACGCTACATGGGCAAGTTATAGAAGCATGTGCCCACACACACTTGGAGCAGTGGGTGACCTAAATAATGTTTTAGCTATGAAACTGACAGGTTGAGAACTCTTATGCCAGGCGCTCCTAATTTATCAAAAATGTGGACTGCAGCTATTTGTCTTGTTTCTCACCACTAGACTAGTTTACTGAGTTGCATTAAAAAGATCCTTTTTGTATTGTCATGATGGCACCAAATACGATATGTAGGGGTTGCTGCAGTAACCACGCAAATCCCAATTTAGTAGCTTTGTACTGACACTTTTTTTTTTTGGTTTGTTTTAGCGTGTCGTATTCCTGAAGCAGCTCTCAAGTGGTCTCCTACTTGTCACTGGTAAGGGCATTTTTGTTAAATAACTTAAATTTGCATTGTCTGCAGGAAATTTGTCATCTTTATATTCATTTTGTAATGTCCTTTCCCTATTTTAGGCCCTCTTGCCTTGAACAGAGTCCCCCTGCGCAGGGCTCACCAGAAGTTTGTCATTGCCACCAACACCAAAATTGACATCTCTGGTGTGAAGATCCCCAAAACTCTGAATGATGCCCACTTCAAGAAGAAGAAGCTGAGAAGGCCCCGTCACCAGGAGGGAGAGATCTTTGATACAGAGAAAGAGGTGAGCTGATTTGGATAGTGTCTCAGAATTGCACCACTGACTACTTTAATAGTCACACCTGTACAATTGTATGGACTTCAATGCAGCACTTTTACTTTAACATCTGTTTATGAAGCTCAGAATGTTTGTTTTGGTGAAATTGTCATACATGTATAAATTGTTTATTGAAGTCATAGTTAAGTGGTGTTGTACTGGACTACATTATATATAGAGGTGTCTATTTTTGTCCTCCACTGCACCTGAGGGTCTGAATACGTAGTCATTACAACACCACCTTTAACTATGACCTCAATAACTGAATTTATACATTTGACAATTTCACCAAAAACAAGCTTCATAAACATGTTGAGGTGCAAGTGTTGCATTGAATTGCATACAACAGGTGTTACGATCAAGGGGCCAGGCAGTGTAACCATCTAAATGGGATTTCGACTCTGCATAATACCTGACTTATTGTCTCATCTGCAGAAGTACCAGCTGACAGAGCAGAGGAAATTGGAGCAGAAGGCTGTAGATGCTCAGCTCCTGCCTCTCATCAAGAAGGTACCTCAGCTGAAAGGGTACCTGCACTCTTGCTTCTCCCTGTCTAATGGTGTCTACCCACACAAGCTGGTTTTCTAAATGTGTTGTAATAAAGAGTACCACCCTGTAATATCTCTTGCGTAATTTGTACAGAATTCATAACATTTCTCTATTCACCCTAACTTGCCTTTCCAACATAACTATTTCCAGAGCTCACATTGAATAGTGTGGTTAAGTGATTAATTTCCATTAAACAGTCCTTAACTGATTCTGTATGACCAGCAATGGGCCTGAAAAAGAATGCTCTTCAGAAAATCATAGCAGCAGTGACTGGAGTTAAAACTTACTGCCTTGATATAATGGCTGTAAACACCATTTGCAAAAGGGGAACATAGGCATTACCTACCCAGGCATCTCCTGCTTGATAAATGTAACATGGGGCTGGTATTAAAATGACAAAACAGCGGAATGAAATAACCACATCAGGTATTGGACCAAGACAGCTTAGCAGCTATGCTTTAATTAAAAAAACGACACGTCTAATATAACAACAAAAATAAATATACAAGTGTTTTCATCTCTTTAACATGGCCACTTTTTTTTTTTTAAATCCCCAAAAACAGAATAAAGTAGAAAGCAGTGCAGACAAAGGCATCGGCCCCTTGCCAAGGAATGATGCGTGCCTTAGTCGAGTCAGTCAGTACTGCAAGTGTGGTCAGCTGGTCTAAAGAAAATGCATTCCCTCAGCCGGACTTGAACAGCAGAATGGCCACTTGGCCTAAGTAGAAGTAAATGAAATGCTTGGTCTCATGAGTCACATAACTGCCGAAGTTCCTCCCAACGATGCAGTGCCAGGTCGGGTTATACTTCTTGTCAAACTCCTGTGTGGGACAAAGAGCGTTCATCAAAACATGGGTAGACAAATGTGTTGAGATGAGTATAAAAGATTGATGGCTCCTTACAAGAATACATAATGAAACAAAAACAAGTGACATTTCTAGGTAGCCAGCTGTATTATAGTTAAATTCATTTCACTGCCCATCTTTTTTTTTAGTGACTAGGTAAAATACTGTCACTTTGCAAATATATAAAATATTAATTTGCTCAATGTCAACATCAACTGCAAAAACTCAAGGTATGAGCTTAAAAAACTTAGAAAAAAAATCAACTGGACTAGATTTATAGGTCGAAGACGTTTCACCTCATCCAAGAGGCGTTGGTCGACGGGAGGATTCGAAGACAGGTAACGACTCTCGCCGATACTGGGTTATAACGACTCAGTCGTTAGGGGACATTGTTGGCCTTCAAAGGACTGAAACCATACCGAGGGGGATAAGTGTCTCCAGCTCAACACCAGTCAGTCAGAACTAAAGAAGCCTTTTGGAGAGGTGAAACGTCTTCGACCTTTAAATCTAGTCCAGTTGATTTTTTTCAATTTTTTTTTTCAGCTTTCTATGACCTGATGAGTGAGAATCTGCAGAGTCAAGGTGTGTGGTTGCTAAAACTCAGGGAGCGGAGGGAAGGAAATATTTTTGAAACTCTGTGCCTATTATAGATGAGGCAAGAGGTTTGTAAGCAGGAATATACCGTGAGCATGTGGGCCCTCAGATAAAGAGGGACAGATTTCCTAGGGAAGAGTAGAGCCATTTGCACATACCTGCCTGGGCGTGCAATACTAAAGATGTGTGACGTGTCAGTAGAGGTTGTTTTTTTGTTTTGTTTGTTTTTTTACCTTTTTGATGTATGCAGCAATGTCTTTCTCGATGTTGTACTTCTCCAGGGCTTGTGTGGCACACTCCACAGCATCCTGCTGCATGTCCTCCGACATGTCGGCATTTTTGATCACTGCCTTTCTGTCAGACATGGTTTCCTGGGAACCCAAAACACAGCGAAGGACTTATCAATTTCAATGGCTCATTGGCTTGCACACACGCATTACTGACTGATATAAATGGCACCGTGTGGACATCATGACGGCTCTGTTCAGCCAGCGAAAGAGAAAAGAGCTAGTTAGTGACAAAGCTATCATTAACGTTACATAACTGACGCAAAATCTGAACTTGCCATTTCTACAAGTGTTGCATAACAACTTCCATCAGTTGCAAGCTCACTGGATGCGCGCTCTGCGTAGTTTCTATGGATACGCAAGATATTTGAGATTATGGTCTCAAATATACCTGAGGTTTCAACAAAAATCCACTGGAATACGAGGCTTCACAATGAAAGCACACTGCTGCAACTACGTAACGTTAGGAAGCAAAAAAGGCACACTTTATCTGCTCCAACGTGCGGGTACCAAAATAAACACACCATTCTCATAATAATATAACGTTTGTCATAAACAGGACTTCACATTATCTTAAGTACGATGTTGAAAGAAGGGCTTGCTAGCAATTCCTCGCCACATGCACATTCGGCTACCGTGAGCCACTGATTAGCTACCGTTAAATCACGTTAACTAGCTAGTTACTCATTCAACCCGCTAAAAGGAAAAGCACTCTAACGGGAAAGCATAGATGTTGCCGTTTCGACAATGCTTAAAGGATGATAAATTTAACATCGTAACATTTTCTGCATATAAAAATCTTTATTTTACCTTCTAATCTCCGGTATACTGTTTGCCTTTTTTTAAAGAGACGACAGCTCCCACAGTGACAACTCCCGCGAAGTGGTTGACACAAAAGTAATGTGGGTGTGTAGCGGTAACAGACTGCTGCCTTGACGTGTTCCCATTGGCTTATATTAATGTATAGCCCGCAGTCATTGGCTAGTCCAGGTTCATCTTTCTGGTATTTATGCCAGCATTTTATTTCAAACCATCATGCCTTGCGACACTTCCGTTGCCGGGGTAACCATTGTAAACAACTTGCTTAGGTCCATGCCGGCTAGCGACTACACTTATAGGACCGTACACGTTGCTGTTTTCATAATACTTAAAAAGAAAATGTAACGAATTGATTTGAAAATATTCGCAATTTGGACACGCCGTTTTGCTTACGAACATTATTTTTAACTTTTCTGCTTGTTGTGGAGAATGTTAAGTTGTCGCCACGCCATATTGAATTATGGGTAAATGTGCCACTGGAGGGGGGCGGGGGGCTCACGCTCATTAGTCATCATAGAAATGTACACTACATACACCTGTAAGCTTAAAAACTATCCCATTCAGCAGCGGATGCTTCAACTAAGCCCAAACATACATGTAAGTGTTCAGTTTGAGCACAGACAGGACAGAAATGGATTAATCCGCAGTGTTCGTGTTATCTGCCGACAGCTGCTAGCTAGCGTTATCTCCCGAACCGAGAGCTGAGATGAAGATGCTGTCATTTTTCAGTCTGTCGCTCTCGTCGACAGGATCTCTAGGTGGGCTACGAATTACCTAGTCAGCTAATGTTAACCATTCTGATTTGCCACATTCAGTAAAGTGAGATCTAAACTATTTAAGCTACGTTTTAGCCAAACAAAACAAGATTGTATGCACGTAAATACAGCGCCTCCATCCCAAAATGGCTCTCCCGTTCTAACACGGCGTGACGTACCTTCACATTCTCTATTATAACATTTTTAGTTGTAACAGGAAACGTTTCTCCTATGACATATACATTTGCTTTGAATTGAAATTTCTTGACTTCCACAAGTTTATGATTGAAAACATATCTGCATAAAAATGGGAGCCTATGAGAATGGATAATTAGTTATATTTAGATGCAATTGTTTATTTGTGAGTTAAGAAAGTAAAATTTTTGTGCACATAAATTATATGCTGATACACAGTGTACTTTGGTACACTCCTAATTTGTCCCATTTCAAACGAGTTTGTAGGGCAAATGTGATTCTCAAGATTTTACTGTAAGAAATATTTCCCATCAGGCTGCAGCATTTGGCTGTTGTATGTCTGTTTATTGACATCTTAATATATTTTCAAATTTGACTGTGTTCTGAAAACAAGGTGAAAATGAATAGAATTTATATTGCACATTAATTTTGCCCATTTATTTCACTCAAAATTAACAGTTGGAAATTTACAACCCCACTATTTCCTATATGTTTTATTTACTCCTTAAATATTTTCTGGAGTATTTGCTATGTGCCTAGAAAACTGAATTAACATCCTAATCCTAACATTCATATTCTGTGTTAGAGGTTAAAATCTGTACCATCATGATACATTAATAGCATTTCAGATGACCTGGTCTACTGCTATCAAAATCGCACCTGAAAAATATTGAAGATATAATTCATTTAGCTCACATTTTCACACAATCACATACAATAGATTAACCAAGTTTTCTAATGTAACAGTCACATTATTCAGCCAATAACTGATGAAAATGCATACTCATTCGTCCCAAATTAGTTTCTATAACCAAAAAAAAAAATATTTACCATAAATATTGTTTGAATCAGCACATTTCTCCTTCCTAATTTATTTGTTTGTCAAAACTGGAAGAGAATTATGACAGGTTTAAAAACAGTCTTAAAATTCCATGAATGAGATTTTTTTTAAATAATGTAGTGGCACTACTGTATTGTCTGCATGTGAAAGAACTACATCTCAAAAGACCTTTGCAGAACTCAGCGCAATATGTTAAACACTTGGGCCACTATTATAGTGGCACAATTCCACTATATTAGTGGTGCTCATTGTTCATGATGGATGAGTAACAGCTGTATCGGAAGCTAGTCCACATCATGACTGCTCCTCTCCGGATGTTGTAATCCTTTTTCCGTATATCAAAAATTAAATGAACAAGAAAAAACAAGCAAACTGTTGACCATGGAGAATTAAAACTAAGGTAAAAAAACTGAATAATTCTGTTGTGCAGAATATGTGTTTAGGTCAAATTTTCATTAATGGGGATTGTTTTAATTTAAGATAGAAAAAAATGTTTAAAATTAAAATGGCTTTCAGTTTTGTTTCATCTATAACATTGTTGCATTATAGGAAAGAGTTCACTCGCTGCGGACATTTGGTTCTCTGAATTTGTACTGGATGTATTCAAAGATGTCTCTCTCACTGTCCACAAATAGAGGTTCCCCTGCCACTCCTACAATAAAGCCACAAAGAAAAATAGCTTATATAAAAAGCTGAAAGCATAACTCTTTCATTACTGACTGATGACCAAAGTTGCACAGAGATGGGACAGATGGCTCATATTTGACTGAAACTCACCAGTGACCCCAAGTGGTCGTATGGTGTACTCATTGAGAGTAAAGCCCTTCTCCAAAGCATGAGCTCTCATATTTTTATTGAAGATATCACTTCCAGTGAAATACAGAACTCCACAGAAGTACTGGTCCTTGGGAATTAACCTTAAAGAAATTAGCAAAGGGCAATTAGGGAGCAGGAACAAAAGGTTGTTTGAGAATAAACATAAAAAAGTATATTCTTTACTGTTTTTAAGGTATATATGAATGTAGGCATCAGAGACTGTAGTAGGCAAATCATAGATTTGACCCCCTCTACAAAATTACACAAAACAGTCATATCACCTGGCGAAGAATCTTTTAGCCACACAATTAATCCACTGGCCAGTCCATGTTTTGCATAAACCTATGCCTAAAAGACTAATCTGTAAATATCAAGAGCAATTTAAAGCAGGGCACCTAATATCAATACGTCTGTGAAGGCATTCTTCCTCATCTTCATCACTTTGCTGCAGCTGGCAGACTCCCTAGAAAACAAGATTCAGAATATCATGACCACAGTCATGCACTTCATGGGTTGGGTCAAGTTACTATTCTAAATGCATCACATCATCACACACATACAGCTGAGAATATGAGACAAGATAAGCACCATGAATTTGGTGTCTCCTTTGGACAACGTGTCAGTCACAAATCCAATAGACTCCAAATGGTCAACCACAGCACGGAGGAGCTTGGGCTGGAATAGAAGATAATTGTAACAAAATGAATTGTAAAAAGATAAAAGCAAGATGCAATTAACAATGGTTGTTCCAACAAATGGAACCAAGTAGAGAAGAGTCTTACCTGCTTCTCAGTGTGAGAGGTGTAGTTTGGATGTGTTAGCAAAATATCAATATCACCACTCGATGCAGCACCTTGAAATTATGAATGTCTCCTTCAGTATCATGACTAACAGAGTCTAAACTGCTGTCACAAACTTAATTTTAATGACAATTATCTTAAAGGTAACTTTACCCCTTCTGTAGCTTCCACAGATTGTTCCAATATATTCTGGATCAATTTTCTTCAATTCTCCAATAATCAGCGTCTAAACAAAAACATCAGAAGACAGTAAGAAAACTAAATAAATCCCAACTGAAGGTAACAAAATTAAAAGGCTTGACCCACCTCCATTTTTTCCATTTCAGCACGTGGGATCCTTTTCTCAAATTCCTCAAAGTACCTGAAAGCAGCAAAATAAACCACGAAACACAGCTCACGTACCAACAGAGGAAGACTTTCAGGTTTTTAAATGGAGTTTATTTTGATGCTGATGAATTACAGATTTCAAAAAACCATTGTAAGAGCATTCAGACAAACTTACTTGAGTCCAATCTGTTGATGGTGGTTTAGCTTGTGCTCAATCTTTTTCAAATCTAAAAATACAGCAAAACAATTTCATTAAAACCAAAGTTAGATCTACACTATGCCAACTTTTATTAAGCATGCAAAATTCTCTATGCCAAATAAAATATTAGGGCTGCAAATCGTTTTGTGAGCATGATTTAGATCCATGTGCGATCTCAGACTGACATGACAATGATTTTGCAGTGTTTGCATTAACAGTGAGATCCCTTGAGTCACACCAAATTTGTGAACACATGTAATGTTAATTAATTGCTAAACAAACCTTCTATTGTCTTTACCCCTTCCTCAAAAAACTTCCTGGCAGCAGCAGGGCTAAAGTCAAGACCACAAATATGAGAATATTACATGAAGTGAAGCATATATGATAAATCTAAATTTCAGCATCTTTTTGGAGTGGCAATTGGTCACTTTAGTGCATTTTAATCAGTCATGATGGATTTCAATGGATGTCCATAGAAAACAACAGCTTTTTAATGTGGATTAATAACACATACAGTATGACGTACCCAATTCCAGTAACTCTGGTGAGGAGGTTGATGGAAGAGCTGGTGTCATCATTTCGAATCTGAATGAAAATATCAAAGCAGTGTGTGTAAAATGTTACAACGAAGCCATTACTAAACACATACACACAATATTACCACACCACAAGACTCACCTTTTCCAGTTTACGTAGCTTGCCAGTTTGTAGGAACTCATCAATCTTTTCTGCTATTTTAGCTCCAACGCCATCCTGTTGAAATGTGAAAACAAACAGGAGGGCACTGTAGCAATCTGTAGCAGTTATTGCAAGATGTGCAGAGTAGCTGCTGACAAACATGTTCAGACTGCAGCAGAGGGCATCACAGGAAGACAAATAAGGCAGCTGTTTCCAGTTTCCATGCAACGTTACACTAAAATGAACTTTCTAGAAGCAGTAAAGATGAATCGGTGCCAATCAAGCTACATAACAGCTGCACTTGATTTTAACGTATTTACTGACTGTCAAAAATTCAAAAATTCTTTAATGTATTATTTATGAAGACATGAAAAATATACATACTAGTTTCTTGGCCTCTTCACCACTTTTGATCTTGTGAGGGTACTTGGCAATTGCTGATGCTGCTTTCCTAGCCACAGAGCACAAGATGTATAAATGATTATGTACAGAAATAGCAAAACAACTTTTCCACCGAATTAACTACAAGATTGTTCAATGTGGTGTCACAATTAATTATCATGTTAATAATCAACAGTGGCTCAGGAGGTCGTCTCCTAACCAGGTTGGCGGTTACGTTCCCAGCTTCTCCAGTCCACAAGTCAAAGTGTCCTTGAGCAAGACACTGAACCCCAAGTTGCTCCCGATGATATTACTGGTGTGCAAGTGTCTGTGTGCTTGGGAGCGCAAATGGGTGAATGGGCAAATGGTGTGAAACTGCCTTGAGTGTGCTGCAATGCATAGAAAAGTGCTATACAAGTATAAAGCCATTTACCACATGAGCTTTATACAACAGCCCTACCATAAATCCTTGTCTCATTAAGCTTATATAGTCCAGTTTCTCTCATAACTGTATTAGCTGTTATTTCTGAGGCTGTACTTTGTGACGCTATAAAGCTGTACTGTCCAGTCTTCATTGATATAATAGATGTAGAAAAACTAAGTATAGTATGGAAACACCTCCAGTATATCCCAATACATTACACATAAACACAGTAACCTTATTAATGGTAGAATCAATTTCAGGCTTTTATTACCTAATAAAACTAGGATTTTTTTGTACAATACGAATGGATGTGTTCAGTAACATTATATTTGTTATTATACGTGTTTGTATGAATAACAGTGAAACCTTAAGCCTTAAACAAATGGCATCTCTCGGAGGCTTCAGAGCTTACCTGTACGCATTGTACTTGTGTATGAGGCTTACCTGTACGCATTGTACTTGTGTATTGCCCTGTTTACATTTTTCTCGTAATTGGCCAGCTCTGGAAACAGAAGTTAGACATTGCATGACTTTATATTTCCTTCATACCCGTTTAGTTTACTTTGAATATGTTAGAAAATGCCAGCTATTGTGAAGGTACAGTACAAGGCATGTTAACTTAATCGATACAACACCAGATTAACTAATGCAAGACAGAACAGCGTTATTTAGGATCATTTAACAAATAAGTTATATCCTAGTTGTACAACGCTACTGTATGGCTTTTTTGTTTTAAGACAGAACGCATCTATCAGAATAGCTACCGATAAGTTAGCTAAGCACAACCGTTTGGCTCATCTTCACGTACCGACAAGAAAGTCTGTTATTCCCTCATTTAGGGATTCCTGCGGTGCTTTCCTCTTGCTCATTGCGGATTTGCCCGGCTCTCAAACGTTGACTTTGAATTCAAACGGTCCTATAAGCACGGTTACAAAGTTAATATCTCATAGTATTCCTAGTTTACCCTTAGCAATTAGCTAGCTCATGCTAAACAATGGTCGAAGATGTAGGGGGAGCTGTGCGTAATACGTCTTCTTCTTCTTCTAACAGATTTCCCGAAGGCTGTACACCATGAGATGTAATGCCGCCCTCCAAGGGGGAAAACAACTGTGCTATCGGGCAAAGAATGTCCTGTTTATCTAAACTGCGTAATATTTATTCAGTACTACATCACTGTGCCGTGCTACCAAGAAAAATGAGTCAATGTGCTACATCCGTACAGCCAATGGCTACACCACAGATAGTGATACATGACATGACATTATTTTATTTATCAAGTAGGGTTCATTTTCAAAATTTACAAATTAATAAAATGAATTATTTGGTGCTCTGCGGCCTCTACTGCCTGCATACTATAATGCACTGTACATTTTAATACCCAAGGAGTTGTTGGAGAAACATTTGTGTGCATGTGAGAGAAAGAAAAAGAGAAGATATTATGAGATTAAGGGATCTTGTGCATCATTTTAGTGTTTATTTCACATCTCTTTGTGGTCATTTTGTATTGCCTGTTTGTGGTCAGAAAATGTGGACACCATCTCCTCCTAGCAGCCGACAACATTTGATTATGAATCAGAAACTCTGCAGAGAGGACATCTGAATCACACTGAGCTTGAAAATCCATTCCTTTATTTAGACTGTGTAAAATCATGATTGGATTAAAAAAAAAAAAAAAAAACATAGAATCATACTTGATATCAAAATTGTGTCCTGGTGTTTGGGCTCTTTGGGGCAGTATTCCCTAGTGAAAACAGCCTGACACAGATGGGGCTGTTACACCTGACCCACCAGAACTAAGGATGCTGACTGTAGAACTCTGCACTAGACTCAGACCTGATGAGACCGTGAAGGGACTACCTCAGCTGGGGGAAGCACAGTCAATCACACTTAAATCCATCATCGCTTTGGATGAGATGTTGGCAGCAGCTGAACTTTTTTTTTTCCATTTAGCTTTTTTTTTTAACCTGTCTGAGGCAACAACTGACACTACAGCATCTATTCCACCAATTGTGGCAAATCTGGGCGGAAATCTCATATGGGATCCCCTGAAGAACCTCACCATCTGTGTATTTGTCCAGCAAACGTTTTTTCACTCTCTTTGTCTGCACATCTACATCTGTCTTTCTTTTTATGTTTGTCTCAGTTTCTGTTTATGCACACTTGTATCGCTCTCTGTCTATGTTTGTCTCTATCTTTCATTTGGACGTTCTCATCTGTGTCAGTTTGTCTGTCTGCCTGTTCCCAGAGGTAGATGGAGCCATGAGAGCCTGGAAAAAATGGTAAAGCACTAAATATTTGTGAAAGTAAATTTTGTTTAGGCAATCCTGTCCTTCAACACATCATAATGTACCTCTGTCTAGTACAGGTGTGTGACATGAGACACCACAATAAGCAGTGTTGGTCGTGACATGGCTGCATGGGAGGACACATTAGGCGAGTGCTGAAAATACACATCTTTTTCTGTCTCTTTGTCTAACATTGTCACCATGGCAATCTATAGTTTTTGATTCTCATATCATACAGGAGGCTGCCCTCCGGGAGCCGGGGTCTGCTCGGAGGTTTACGTCTGGTAGAGGGAGTTTTTCCTCCCCACTGTTGCCAAGTGCTTGCTCAAGGGGGATTTGTTGGGGTTTCTCTATAATGATAATAATAGTAAGCAACAGACTTTACTATCTAGTGACCTGAGATGACTTTTGTTGTGATTTTGGTGCTATACAAATTTAATTCAAGTGTACATGTTGACACCATGTAGAATTATTTTTCCAGCCACAGCTGTCACCTGTGCAGAGGCATAAAAACATAAACACTTGTCAAAATATTGTTAATGAAGCATCAGTTATTTCTTCAGGACATTTTGTGTAAAATCTTAATTCATAAAAATTGTAACTGAAATAAATGTGTAGTGAAAACTACAAATGTGTAGCTCAAGCATGCTTCTGTAAACATATTGGTGGAAGATGGACAGGTTTAGATGCTGAAGTCATTGTTTCAGATTTTTGTCAAAAGCTGTTCAGGGTTCTTCTCTTCAGCACCAAGGACAGCGCACATTGTCAGAATATTAGGAACACCTCTGAATATAATGTAGTCCAGTACAACACCACCTTTAACTATGATCTCAATAATAAACATAACTGAATTCATACATTTATGACAATTTCTCCAAACATTTTGAGCTTCATAAACACAGATGTTAAGTTGGAAGTGCTGCATTGAAGTGCATACAGGTGTGACTATTAATGTAGCCAGTCAGTGTACATCACACATAGTGCTCTTGTCTCACAGTTCAATTAATGTTTGTTTTATAGACATTTAACAAATAAAGTGTGGAGAAAGATGTCTGTAGGGACCTCTATGGAGACAGGTGTGTCACCACCAGCTATCCGTTGCACAATACAATTTCAAAGTAATTGGAGAATTGATGTGTTTTGTGGCTTTGAGTTACACAACATGATTAGACTTTTTTTTTAAATTCATGATTTGTTGATAGGCAAGTCAAACTGGGGCTGCTTGACAGTCACATTGGAATTACAGGAGAAGTCAAAGAAATATGCAATACAGGGCCAGACTTCAAAGAAATATGCAATACAAGGCCAGACCTTTGTGCCATAAAAACATGTTGATAGTGTTCTGTATGCTGAAGTAATTATGTTAATAAAGATTACTATCTCTACATTTTTATGTTTATCAGTAGTTTCAAGAAAAATAGTTGTGATTCGAGTAATGAGGGGCCTGTGCTCCAGTAGAGCTTTGTGTCTAGTAATGCCCCTGAAACACTCACTCCTATGGCCAATTTAGAGTCTCCAATCAACCTAAGCTGCATGTCTTTGGTCTGTGGGAGGATGTGTAATATTCATTCAGTTTCATTTACAAAATACTAAATGAAACTACGTTTCTAACATTACAATAACCATCTATTTTACAAGATTCAGTATTGCATTACATAATGCAAATAACAATGAAAATAAATCTAAAAGCAGTGGATTTACAGAATCATCTCTTCTTTCTTCTTTCCTCCTCCTCCTCTTCTTCATGTTAGGAATCTGCTTTTACATAAACTTTGTCCCTGGAAAATATTTTTATGGCCTCCTCAATTTCAGAAAGCCTACAGTCAAGGTGTGCCCGATGTGACCGAATACTCAGATTGTCAGCTTTGAGAGGGAGTGATAGCAGCTCAGTCACCAGGGAATGATGGGCTGAAGAAAAATAAGCAACAGTAGAATTAGACAATTACTGTACATTTATGTCTTTAGGTGAATATTATAAGCATGAAGGGCAGGGATAAAGAGCAACAGAGGCGTACTCTCTTTAAGGGACTTCAGTGTCTCCTGTCTTTCACTCTCAGGCATCAGGGTGTGACCAGCTGGTACTGTAGGGTCAGGAGCGCTCTTCCTCCTCTCCTCCTCCTCTTTGCGCCACTGCTCCTTCCTTTCCTCAAGACTGTTTGGGTGGTAAAACAAGACAGAAAAAAGGAAAGTACAACAAAAGTGAAAGAAAATGTCAATCAGCTTGTGGTGGTCAGTTGTGTATGTTTACTAAATTGGCTACTTTTGACAAGTTGATAATGATCTAAGTAAGACATTGTATAGGAATACTCACTACTGAGGCACCTGTCCCTTTACTGCACTGGGGACAGGCTTATCTCTTAGGTTTGTTAGTGACTGGGACCGACGCAGCACAGCTCTTCTAGCAGCCTGTGCATTATGTTTTATGAAGTCTATGGTATGACCCTGCACCTGTAACTGTGTCCACATATAACAATGTATATATTCACAGTATTTGATTAATAAACATTTGGAGCATAAGACAGGAGTTGTTAACTTCTTTGACAGAAAAAATGTGATTAAATCAATATATTATGGAATCAAGTGAGTTAACAATTATTGGCAATTCTCACTTGTAGGTCCTGGCCCTGGTCATGTGCAGAGTTGCAGGTTTTAGAGTGTGGTCTTGACGGGGCAGTAGAGTGGGCCTTCAGAAAGTTTTGACACTGTGGTTTAACAGTTGGACGAGACACCTGATTGAAAGAGGCTGGATTAAAAGTGATCCAAAGGAAATATTCATAACTCTAGGACTTCTATCTTTCTGATGTGCTTCTGACCTGTAGCTGGGCCATCACCCTGGATGAGACATTCTGGTATTTAGAGGAGGTCCAAAGGGCTTTGACTGGAGCAGAACAAGACTGTGCTCTCTCAGCCTCCTTCTCTTTGCAGCGTCTCTGGATCTCTCGGAGTCGACTCACATTCTCTTTACCAAAGTCATGTACTCGCTGTTCTAAAAAGCCACATTTCTTTAATTACTTTCTAATTTTCTATGTGGTTAGTGTGCTCAGTTAACCTCTCTTACTTGCTATAACAACCCAGTATATGAAAAACTAGAAATAAGAAAAAACACATGCCTTACAGTGAAAACTGTTACTTACTCTGTTTGGGAACAGGGCTGATAGAAACACCATCTAGTTTAAGTAGTTCCCCCACTACCCCTCTCTGTGCACGTTGTAGAATTTGGGTGGCATTAAAACCAACACAGCGAGGATGTGGTGGGGTTCGAGCACTGTAGCAGCCAGGGTGCAACACAGGATCTGGAGCGAGAGGCCCTGAGAGCAGGCCCAAAGTACCATCATGGGTTCCCTCTAAACGCCCACGAGCTGGAGACGAAAGAACATTAAATGCTGTAATATAACTTGAAGATAATATTTTATTTCATGTAACAATTCTCTCCATAGGTTCAAATACATGCAGATAAAATGTTTCTAAAATAGCCATTTTCTATATGCCTAATCAACAGATAAAACTAAATTTATGGTATTTGGGAATCGTAGACTAGATAATGAACTTCAATTGAAAATTGGGGGAGCTAATATAGAACGAGTATATGAAATTAAATTTCTAGGTGTCATAGTTGATGACAAATTCTCCTGGAAATCGCATATCAGATATGTTCAGAAAAAAATAGAAAAAAATATATCGATATTGGCAAGGGTTAGATATATTTTGGACGGGAAAGCACTACGCATTTTGTATTC